>NC_064920.1:800739498-801039498 GCF_023897955.1 Schistocerca gregaria
TTTCTAAGCATAAAATTTTAAGAAAAAAGTATGTGGCGCTCAATAATGAAGCTTGAGAGTTAAAAAAATTGAAGGCGCTAATTATTAAACTCGGGAAGATGAAAGTTCGTATTTAGCCTCAGTTTCAGATAAAAACCTTATATAAGTGACATCAATAAGCTACCTCTATTAGTTTTCAATTTATTTACAAAAAACTAAATTTGGAACAAAAACAGCGTTATTCATAATATATTAAGTATCATATGTATCTGTAATACACTCCTGGAAATGGAAAAAAGAACACATTGACACCGGTGTGACAGACCCACCATACTTGCTCCGGACACTGCGAGAGGGCTGTACAAGCAATGCTCACTCGCACGGCACAGCGGACACACCAGGAATCGCAGTGTTGGCCGTCGAATGGCGCTAGCTGCGCAGCATTTGTGCACCGCAACCGTCAGTGTCAGCCAGTTTGCCGTGGCATACGGAGCTCCATCGCAGTCTTTAACACTGGTAGCATGCCGCGACAGCGTGGACGTGACCCGTATGTGCAGTTGACGGACTTTGAGCGAGGGCGTATAGTGGGCATGCGGGAGGCCGGGTGGACGTACCGCCGAATTGCTCAACACGTGGGGCGTGAGGTCTCCACAGCACATCGATGTTGTCGCCAGTGGTCGGCGGAAGGTGCACGTGCCCGTCGACCTGGGACCGGACCGCAGCGACGCACGGATGCACGCCAAGACCGTAGGATCCTACGCAGTGCCGTAGGGGACCGCACCGCCACTTCCCAGCAAATTAGGGACACTGTTGCTCCCGGGGTATCGGCGAGGACCATTCGCAACCGTCTCCATGAAGCTGGGCTACGGTCCCAGACACCGTTCGGCCGTCTTCCGCTCACGCCCCAACATCGTGCAGCCCGCCTCCAGTGGTGTCGCGACAGGCGTGAATGGAGGGACGAATGGAGACGTGTCGTCTTCAGCGATGAGAGTTGCTTCTGCCTTGGTGCCAATGATGGTCGTATGCGTGTTTGGCGCCGTGCAGGTGAGCGCCAGAATCAGGACTGCATACGACCGAGGCACACAGGGCCAACACCCGGCATCATGGTGTGGGGAGCGATCTCCTACACTGGCCGTACACCTCTGGTGATCGTCGAGGGGACACTGAATAGTGCACGGTACATCCAAACCGTCATCGAACCCATCGTTCTACCATTCCTAGACCGGCAAGGGAACTTGCTGTTCCAACAGGACAATGCACGTCCGCATGTATCCCGTGCCACCCAACGTGCTCTAGAAGGAGTAAGTCAACTACCCTGGCCTGCAATATCTCCGGATCTGTCCCCCATCGAGCATGTTTGTGACTGGATGAAGCGTCGTCTCACACGGTCTGCACGTCCAGCACGAACGCTGGTCCAACTGAGGCGCCATGTGGAAATGGCATGGCAAGCCGTTCCACAGGACTACATCCAGCATCTCTACGATCGTCTCCATGGGAGAATAGCAGCCTGCATTGCTGCGAAAGGTGGATATACACTGTACTAGTGCTGACATTGTGTATGCTCTGTTGCCTGTGTCTATGTGCCTGTGGTTCTGTCAGTGTGATCATGTGATGTATCTGACCCCAGGCATGTGTCAATAAAGTTTCCCCTTCCTGGGACAATGAATTCACGGTGTTCTTATTTCAATTTCCAGGAGTGTAGAAAGTTCCCACTAAGCATTCGATTACAATAGTGCTATATTACAGATGTATCAAGTTTCACGAATGTATTATATATAATAATGAACATAAGGACTCCTTAAGAGACAATTCGGAGGTTGTGTTCTACTGTAGGTTCAGTTCTAAACATTGTAGCTGGCAAAGCTTACATGTAGTCGACCTAAAACTTTTGAAATAACTATAGCCAACTTAACTCTAATTAGAAACGGATTAAGAAGATTGTAAATTACTGAACGACAGAGATATTAATTAATACGCATCCAAGAAAGGCGCCATTTAGATGCTGCTGGCTGTCGCTAGAGCTGTTGATACCAGATGTTCCGTTCGGCAGTCCGCTTCGCCCATATATAAATACAACCAAATGAGCCGTAAGATGATCCATAACACGGATTCCTACACCTTTTCTCCCTCCGCCGGTCTGCCCCAAGGCTCCGTCCTCTCCCCCCTTGTGTTCCTTTTGTACACGGCGGACATGCCGCCGCCGTCATCCCCCATCCACCTTCTCCCGTTTGCCGATGACACCGCTTTCCTTGCCTTTGCCCCACCCTGCAGCGTTCCCAACACCTTCTCCAATCCCATCTTGGCTTGTTCACCTCTTGGTGCAACCAGTGGTGGCTCAAGGTCAATCCCTCCAAAACCCAGGCGATCATTGTAGGCAAAACCACCCCTTGCTTCCGCCTCCTCGACTGCTGTCCAACCATCTATGGCCGACCTATCGCCCTCACCCCCACCCTTAAATACCTTAGAGTCACCCTCGACCGTCGCCTCTCCTGGACCCCCCATCTCCTGACAATCCAAGCCAAGGCATGCTCCTGACTCCATCTCCTCAAGCTCCTTTGCAGCCGTACTTGGGGTCTGGACCCCTTCACCATCCTCCACACCTATAAATCCCTCATCTGCCCTATCCTCTGCTACGTCCATCCGGCCTGGATTTCCACCCCCCCTACTTTTTATAAATCCCTTCAGATCCTTGAATGCCATGCTCTCTGCCTCGCATATCACATCCGTCTCCCTTCCTCCACGTGGATACTGTACGACTTAATTCCGTTCCCCCACCTCCTCCTTTTCCTCGAACAGATTCGGATCCTTTACACCTCCTGTAAACTCGATCCTCCTAACTCACTTGTCTCACCCATCCACTCCCAACCCCACCCACTGCTGCACCTGTATTCCCATGTCCCACCCGTCTCCATCTCTCCACCCTCCTTACCCTCTCCCATGGTGGCTTCTGCCAGCTCCCCCTCCCTGATGATGCCCTCCTCCCCTCCATCTACCCCTCCTATCAACTTTGATCCCCCTCCCACTTCCTGTGTTTTTTCCTTTGGGCACCCTCGCTCCCTTCTCCTTCTTTTCCCCACATCCCCCCTTCCTCCACCCCGGGCTTCCCCTCCCCTTCCTGCCTTCCTTCCTCCCCCTCATATCTCCCCAGCCCTTGGCATCTCTGCTCTGCGCTCTCCCACCCCCTCCTCCTCTCTTGACAGGTCCCGGGACTCATACACGCTCAGTGGACATTCGCACGCCGGAGATCATCGCCATCAGTGCCTCGTGTTTGTGCCTTCATGTTTGTGTTTAGTGTTATTTCGCCGTAACGCCACCAACGTTCACCTGTTCCATCGCAGTTGTCTGTGTTTTGTGCGCCGTGTCAACTGGTTTTAGTGTTTTTTCTTGTCCAGCGTGAACGGCTTCCTGTATATTGTTTTCCGTTTCTACAGTTTTTTTACCCGCCACTTGTGTTGTGTCATCTGTACCTCCATTATGTTTTATGTTGTGTCACTCGCGGCTGAAGAGCACCGTATTATGCTGCTGACAGCCCACCTTTGTACAAGGTGTTCAAAATAACAATTAGAAAAAACCGCAAGAAGAGAAACTTTACACCGAGATATTAATCCGTCCGCGTCAGTCAAACGTCTGCGTGAGCTATGCGTCGGATGACGACATAACTTCCTAGCAATGAAAAGCGTTTCCGGTAAAAGTAGGAAGTGAACTCGTGAGACTGTACACCATCCCGGATCGCTTACATTATACGGAGGTAACTGTTTGTGTGCCACCCGTAACGTTGACAAAACCGCGTGGCAAGTGAGGAGATTATTTTCCACTTTTAAGGCGAGGAATTAGCTTTTGGTGATTACAAGTGAGGGCGATAGAACATTTCACCTCTAACTTTCCGTAGAGGTCGCCTCTGAACTGTTAATACTGCTTTTTCCGATAGGGACATTATTATTATTATTAGAAACTGCATTAAATTTTGTGCGTGTGCACTTTTACTGAATATATCTATCAGTTAAAATTCAAAAATTTTAATTTATAGTTATTGTTCTTGATCCCAATGAGTAAACAGCAGGTAGGATCATTTTCCTTCAGCGAGCAGATTGAGTAACGTGGATTCGCGGACTGGAAATTATGGCCAATATGTTCTCCTTCGCTTTCTGGCTGAAAGCTCTTGTAAACTGTGAAGATTTTATTTATCAGCTGCCCCACAGTATGTGCACAAGTATTTGCTAGCCCGTTGGTTTCGCGTTTGGGGAACCGTCGTTTGCTGAGAGATAATAGTTCGTAAGTCCCATCTTTTGAATACATTATACTTACGAACGGTTCCCCAAATGCGAAACCGACTACGTTTCGATGCTGAAGACAATAAATCATTTCTCCTTTTTCTGTGCCAGATTGTTGGTGCTATCAGTAACGACAGAATAGTTGGGAGTACTACAGTATTATCAGTAACAATTACTGATGGTGGAGACACGTGATGCGCTGACCTATTTCTCTCAACTGAGTTCGTATATCAATTCCCTGGCCAAGGGAGCGATGCCAAACTTCCCCACCGAATAATATGTCCGCACCCGGTACCTGAGTGGTCAGTGTGACAGAATGTCAATCCTAAGAGCCCGGGTTCGATTCCCTGCTGGATCAGAGATTTTCTCCGCTCAGGGACTGGGTGTTGTGTTGTCCTAATCATCATCCTTTCATCCCCATCGACGCGCAAGTCGCTGAAGTGGCGTCAAATCGAAAGACTTGCACCCGGCGAATGGTCTACACGACTAGTCACACGACATTTACATTTACCGAATAATAATTCTTAAGCTTCCTTCTGACATTGAGCAGCATTTGATAATACACCAAATAATTATAATAGGGATAAAATATTGAAAAGGAATTTATCGGAATATGCTTCTGGACAACAGCATTGGGTCGAACTGGGTACTCGAGTCGGAAAACTGGAAAAATTAAGTACTGCGTGAGGAAAGCAATAGGCAACGGCGTTGCCGCAGATGATACGCCGTTTCCCGTGTGATCACCGAAGTTGAGCGCTGTCGGGCGTGGTCGGCACTTGGGTGGGTGACGATCCAGGCCGAGATACGCTGTTGCCATTTTTCGGGGTGCACTCAGCCTCGTGATGCCAATTAAGGAGCTACTCAACCGAATAGTAGCGGCTTCGGTCAAGAATGCCACCTTCCTACCGGGAGTGCGGTGTGCTGCCCCACGTCCCTCCTATCCGCATCCTCCACCGAGGATGACACGGCGGTCGGATGGTCCCGCTAGGCCACTCGTGGCCTGAAGACGGAGTGAGGAAAGCAATACATGGGAAACACTAACTGCAAGGAAGGGTACGGTACTAATGCCATAAGTGAAGAAACAACTCCCGTGATACAACAGGGAGCGCTGAAAATGCACCGGAAAACAGATGATAGCCCACACGAATAAATGAGAATTTTGGGCGTATATCGGGACCAGCCACGGCGCGTCAAACTTCACACGTGCGCCACATGCGTGCCAAGGCTCAGCCTGCCGCTCGGCTTTTCTCGGTAGTACGCAGAACACTGCGACATTTCATGCAGCATTGCGGTGCGGTGGTCCCCAGATTGTCAGAATGGTGGTGTTACCGCTGTTTACACTTCGCTATTTGTTCGTAGTATGAAGGACGTTCATAGGTCCAGGAGCTGTTTGCACAAAAAGAGGCAGTCTGGCAGTTATCCTCACAATGCTTTAAAAATTAGTGGGAATGACAGAAGAGAGGGAAGAGAATTGTCACTTCGCATAAGCGACGGGTAGTGCATATTTGCCTGAAACGACATTACAGGACCATGCAGAAAGGATTTAAAGATTTAGACAACAGCGAAAGAGCTGCTAAATTTGCAAGCATGGAGCAGGTGAAGAAACTATTGGCATGAATGGTAAAATTTCAGAAGTTACACGCATTATTCCATTGTCAGTTGCAACAGTTTTCAGAGGAACTGAACGAAGGGTATGGAGACTTTATGTAGCGTTGCAAAGTACGTTGGTTAAATCAAGAGGCATGCCTGTAAGGTTTTCCGCATTAAAACTCGCTATTGTTGACTATATGAAGGAGAAATTAGATCATCCGGATTGGATTGCAGACTTCACTACACTGCCCACAGCAAAATATTGCATGGTAACTTCTTTCTGATTTGATTGGGATGCATTTAACGATAAAATCTCTTTGCAGAAGGGACACATTCCCTAAGCACACACGCGAAATTTGAAAAATCCATTGTGGCCTTGAAACAAATACAAGGATAGTTTCCTAAACGCGTTTCAGCGACACTGCCAATGTTACATTAGTTTTCAAGTTGTTTTTGGTACCGGTTGCCTTATCACTTCAAAGCGCCCCTGTGCGTGTGTTTGATCTGCAAGACAATTCCCATTTTAAAGACAAATATTTCTGATGTTTAAACTGTCTAGGACGTATACATTACTTTCCTCAGGCGAGTCATCTAGCCCCTTTAATGATATTGCAAAAGTGCTACAATATTTCGATTAACATATATGTGTGAAAGATTCTTTTAAATTATGAAACTAAGTAAGCACTCTTACGTGGCAACCTGAGTGCAAAAATCTGTGAAATTTTCCGCTTCTGCCTGTATGACGACAGTCTGTATCAGAAAAAAATTGTCTTCAGCACGTTAAAAATGATTAAATAATACTGAAATTTTGCTTTTTAATCCATGTTGTTCAGAAATGTGAACACACAAAACCAAGCTACATGCAGTGCGACTGCGCTGCTATTCAAATGCGGCACGTTCGCAGTTTCCCGCTCTACCCCCTCCGCTCGGTCACACAGTATAGCGTGGTGGTGGGTGAACTGTTACAGCCAGTTTAAGCTCTATGACCACCCCTGGTGTAGATGATAATCGTAAATGAAAAGGTTCACACAGAGATTTTCGTGACGGTCCACATCAAACCAATCCGACGGCAGTTGAACCAAAGGAAAGAAATGGAACAGCTTGCAACGCCGTAGCTTCAGTCGGAGCCCTACTTTTCCATAGTTTTTTTTTTTTTTTTTTTTTTTTTTTTTTTTTTGAGGTTGAGGCATCAGACTTCTGGCTGGTTTGAGGTGGCCCTCCACGAATTCCTTTCCTGTGCCAGCCTCTTCATCTCAGAGGAACACTTGCAACCTATGCCCTCAAATTATTTGCTGGATGTGTTCTAATCATTCTCTTCCTCTACATTACTCTTTCGATTTCTTCACACTTTCCATGCAGCCATTTCGCCTTGGCTTCCTTGCACTACCTATTTATTTCATTCCTCAGCGACTTGTATTTCTGTATTCCTGAAATTACCTGAACATTTCTGAACTTCCTTCTTTTATCGATCAACTAGAGTACTTCTTCTGTTAGCCATGATTTCTTCGCAGTTACCTTCTTTGTACCTATGTTTTTCTTTCCAACTTCGGTTATTTCCGCTTTTCAGAGATAACCCTTACTCTTCAATTGAAATGCCTAGTGAGCTAGTCTTTATCGCAGTATCTATAACGTAAGAGAACTTCAGGCGTATCTCTTTATTCCTTTGTACTTCCGTATCCCACTTTTCTTCGCGTTTGTTCTTCCTGACTAGTCTCTTGAAAAACTTCAGCCTACTCTTCAACATCTCAAAATTGTGATCTGAATCTACATCTGCTCCTGGGTGAGCCTTTAAATCCAATATCTTGTTTCGGAATCTCTATCTAACCGTGTTGTAATATAACTGAAATTTTCACGTACCTCCCGGCTTTTTCCAAGTTTACCTCTTCCTCTTGTAATTATTGAAAAGAATAATCGCTATTACTACTTAAAATTAACTGAAGAACGGCAATTAGTCTTTCTTATCTGTCATTCCTAGTACCAAGCCCATATTCTCCCGCAACCCTTGCTTCTACTCTTTGAACTGTTCTTTACTATGTTTTTTCTCAGTGCCTGTGAGTTGCACAAATTGTTTTCGTGATGAAAAAAGATATGTTCTTGTATTATGGAGGAACACAGGACCGTGAAAATATGATAGGGATCGAAATCTGGAACGACTCCAGTTCAAAGTTATGACACAAAATAGTTCCAGACAAAAGTTATCTGTCGAGAAGAATACTGCACCTATATTTAGAGCAATTTATCGAAATGCGGTAGTGACAGAATTGCCGTCAATCCACTTAGCGTATCTCTTCATTGTTTCATACAGCATCGCATGTCGAGACCCTGCTACACGTCATCTGCCTCGCCTCTGCGATATTGCATTTTATCACGTAAACAATAAGGTAGCATCCACAAATGTTTAACAAAAACGACGTGTCATGAACACCTTTCTTACTCTTACAAGAACTGTTGAAAATATGAATTTTCACAATCTTCAACGCAAATTCAATCATGTATAACAGATGCAGAAATCGAATAGTCAGTGCCAGAGGGAATTTCAACACTGTATGTTAATATTTGCATGTACTTTGCGTTAAAGTTCATCGGAGTTTCTTGTAGTTTCCTTATTATTTGTCTACTGTTTGCTATAGATCTAACGTAGATGTAAGCAAAGCATACACATTATACTGGTTGAAAATGGAGTTTGACCCTGATATGGGCCAGATCCAGCAAAAGCTCTTCAGTTAATGGAGACCTTCCTGATCGTCTTTCCAGAGTCTATCTGGTCCTCCTGCATCCATTTTGCTTTGTCCCACGCATAGCACAAGATATAAGCTTTGAAACCCATCGGGGTTTCTTTAATCTTGCATCTCAGGGTATCTCTAACATCTCTTTGTTATTGGTAGTCAAGATCATGGTATTCAGACAGTTTGAGTTTGCTCTTACCTCTCCTCCTAAGTACGTATTGCGTAACAGTCATTAGTGCTTTTGCTCACATGATAATTCTGACATTTCCGAAAACGAGAAGCCAGTATAGCTACATTCGTCCTCCATTCTCCCTCAGACATTAGCTTTACATGGTAAAGTGTTGTACTCATGAATCTTGACCAGGCAGAAAATGCCGAAATTGTACTGGTAAGCATCTGACGTACGGTACAGACAGATCACAGTACCTTTCGTCCAGGTCCATAGAGTGATAATGTCACATTTTTGTGTCTGCCACCTCCATTTCTCCTGTAAAGTAATCGATGTACACTTCAGTGAGACGTTAAATTATGTTGCACCAGCCAGTCTGGCTCTCCGCTCCAAGAAGAGCTGCCACAACATTCTGCTTAGGCAAATCGTATAAATGCGTGTTTATTGATGGAGCTGGAGAAGACGTGCTCCATTGTGAAACGTCGTTGCCATTACTTTGAAGACCACCTTTGGTCTGGAACTTGTTTAAAAAATGAAATTACAATTTGTCCAAAGTGTTGTATCGACGCTGGACTAATGCAGTGGGTGCAGACCCGTTGCGCTGACGGCTCGACCCCGTCTGCGATGTGGCGTCATGGATCAGAATTATCTTTCATTGCCCAGAAACAAAAACTATCTCTTACTGCAGTGGAGACACGAATTTCGTAGCTAGCGTGCTGCCTGACAAAACGTGATCTTCCCGGACGAGTACCGCTTCGACCAGCCATGCAATAATGACCACATACATTTTCTACCCTACTTTCGTGACTGACATTTGGCCACCGGTGCTTCTGAGTGTCGAACCGGATACATGTTAAGTGTGATGTCACAGAATCACAAATCTTTTAATGCTCGAGGTATAGCCCCTCCTTCAGGTAACTCTAGACGTCATATTTCAGGAAGGTTTAGTAATTTTCATTACTTGTATTGCAATTCATTTCTGAAAGTCAGGTGATTTGATTGTTCCCTTGTGTAAAGATGCCTCTGTATGTAGCAATAATTTGCAAATCTTTTTCAAATCTTTTGATCCTCAGTCTGAATCTCTGCATAGTCCATCCTTTGCAAGTCTCTTAATCGCTGCATAACTACTGCAACCAACACCTGATTTATGTTCTATTTACTTGTCTTGCTCTTCAATTGCCCCGACCACCCACTCCTCCTCATACTTTCCTCCATTTTTAATTAATTATTCCTCGGTTGTTGCTTCCTCAGGGTGTATTCTATCAAATTATCCCTTCTGCTACTCGAGTTGAGCTACAAATTTTGGTCCTCTCCGCTTCGATCTAGTACCTCTATGTTTGCTATCCCTTTCATTCATTCAGTCTTCCCATCCCTTCTGCAGAACCAAGTTTCAAATGCCTTTATTCTCCTATTACCTTCATTGTGTACTGTTCATATTTCAATCCTATGTAGTTACACTCAAAACAATATCAGAAAAAGACTTTCTAACACTTAAATTTAATTTCAGTGCTGACATATTTGTTTTTTTATGACGTTTTCTTGATACTCTGGGTCTGTACTTTACAACCCTTTCTGCGTCCCATTGCCTGATCTGATTCCCTCAGCAGCACTTGGATTTAATGGTGCTCCAATATTTTATGTTATTTTCAACTTCCTACCTTGGAAAAGAAGTTGTATTTGGGTGACGTGCTTGGACGCTTGCAGCTAGACGTGTCACTGGGCAGTCGTGAATTAAAGCTCAAATAAGGATGGCAATATACTGAATGATGATGAGCAACACGATGAGGCTTGGCACTCTAGTGAAAGTTCGGATCACTGGTCTCACCTAACTCAGGCAATTTTGACTAACTAATTTAATAGTTATTCACCCAGGACAGTTTATTCACCCAGGACAGTTTATAGTTCAGGGTCTAATGATGATAAACAATTCGATACTCGGCGTTAACTTCCCGATGATCTATCATAAATAGCTGCTGGTCTGTAATTGTTCGGCAGTTGCCAGTGTTGACCAACTGCTGACCTGCGACAGCTGTATCTCGAACTTTGACAAATAGCCGAGACAAGGTGTGCGTCTACACTCATCCGCGAATGGCAGAAGAATCGTCATCTGCCAACTATTTGTCCGGTGAAGGAATTAGTTCCTAGTATCAGCACTCTTTGGTTGTAGAGACAACTATCGGAGGATGTAGCGTTAAGTCATGTGGCGGAAGTGTCAGTAGGTTCTTGTTATCTGCATCTTCTATGTGGCGACTGGTCATAGCTCCTTAACGCTACGCTAGAAACTGTCTGGCCTGTAGCGCCATCTGTATATGAGACTGTGTACCGTAACAGACGGTGTACACTGCACATTCCAAGACCCTTGTTTTGCTTTTGCTGACGTCCGTGTTGATTAGCTCTTTTCAAGACGCTAATCGATACTGTTTGACTCATCTTACAAGTTTTTCACCGCCTATAACAAAATAGCAATATCATTGCAAAAATCTCAGTTTTTACTTCTTTTCCGGCTTATATATGATATCCTTTACCGCTTGACCTCTGTACACGCTGAATATCATGGGATATACGGTATGGCGCTATCTCAGTCCCAACTCTCCTTATGTCTGCCTTGCATGTACTTTGACTTCTTTATTTCAATCCCATCTCTACAAGTTATTCATAGTGTTTTGTTCCGAGTATGTGCTAACTAAATTTCGTTTTTATTTTATTTTTTTAAATTCACAAAGGTTTTTTGTTTTTGTTCACGTAAGTTACACACGTTCATAGACTTCGTCTCTTATGTAGATCGTTTTGTAAAAATCGTTTCACTCACATTTATCACCATATATTTTTAACTAACCTGGTGATTTATACAGGGTCTATCAAAAAGGATGGCGCAAACTTATACGGCTAGAAGTACACGATAATATAAGCACATATGTCAAGTAAACATGAGCTCTAAAACGCATTCCTTAACAGCTATGAGATATTCTTGATTTTCAGTATGTTGAAACAAATCTCTTCTACTAGAAGTTCTTCGCTTCCCATGTTTTGTGAAGTGGTAGTATGAACCAAAAAAAGAAAAATTGTCCATTAAATGTGTGCTGTAAAATGCATACTTTAAAAGTTACGAGCACTTGTTCATTAGAAAAGTTCTGTTCCAAAGCACCGAAGATGAACAGGTGCGCAAAACTGTTAAAGTATGCATTGTAGAGCACACATTTACTGGACATTTTTTCCTTGTTTTGGTCCATACTACCACTTGGCAAAATATGAAAAGTAAAGAGCTTGCAGAAGAAGAGATTTGTTTCACAATATTGAAAATCAAGAATATATCATAGGTCTTAAGGTATTCGTTTTAGAGCCCATGTTTACTTGATATATGTGCTTCTGTTATCGTGTACTTTCATCCATATAAGTTTGCGCCATCCTTCTTGATACACCCTGTATACTGAAGCGCCAGAGAAACTGGTATAGGCATCCGCATTCAAATACAGAGATGTGTGAACTAAACACACAAAACACGGCGCTACGGTCGGCAACGCCTATACAAGACAACAAGTGTCTGTCGCAGTTGTTAGATCGGTTAATGCTGCTACAATGGCAGATTATTAAGATTTAAGTGAGTTTGAACGTGGTGTTGTAGTCGGCGCACGAGTGATGGAACACAGCATCCCCGAAGTAGCGACGAAGTGGGGATTTTCCCGTGTGACCATTTCACGAGTGTGCCTTGAATATCAGGAATCCGGCAAAACATCAAATCTCCGACATCGATGAGGCCGGTAAAAGAAACTGCAAAGAACGGGATCAACAATGACTGATGAGAATCGTTCAACGTGACAGAAGTGCAACCTTTTCGCAAATTGTTGTAGATTTCAACGCTGGGTCATCAACAAGTATCAGCGTACTAACCGTTCAACGAAACATCATCCATATGGACTTTTGGAGCCGAAGGCCCACTCGTGTAACCTTGAGCCTTACGCCTCGTCTGGGCTCATCAACACCGGAATTGGACCGTTGATGACTGAAAACATGTTGCCTCGTTGGACGAGTCTCTCAGATTGTATCGAGCGAATGGACGTGTAATGGTATGGTGACAACCGCATGAATCAATGGACCCTGGACGCTGCACGTCAGCAGGAGCTGTTAAAGCTGGTAGAGACTTTGTAATGGTGTGGGGCGCTTGCAGTTGGAGTGGTGTGGGACCCCTGATATTTCTACATACGACTCTGACAGATGACACGTACGTAAGACACACCTGTCTGATCACCTGCTTCTTTCATGTCGATTATGCATTCCGACGGACTTGGGCAATTTCAGCAGTACAATGCGACACGCCACAACTCCGGAATTGCTACAGAGTGGCTCCAGGAACACTCTTCTGAGTTTAAACACTTCCGCTGGCCACCAAACTCCCCAAACATGAACATTATTAAACATATCTCGGATGCCTTGCTACGTGCTGTTCAAAAAATGATCTCCAGCCCCTCTTATTGTTAGGGATTTATGGAGAGCCCTGCAGGATTCATGGCGTCAGCGCCCTCCAACACTTCTTCAGATATTACTCGAGTCCGTGCCACGTCGGTGTTGAGGCACTTCTGCTTGCTCGCGGGCTCGCTACACGATATTAGGCAGGTGTACCAGTGTCTTTGGCTCTCCAGTGTATTACCCATGCTTCAAGAGCCACTCAAACTGATTTTAATCATTTCTCCTAGTGACGCATACCGGCACGAATAGAATGCTTCTTGTATTTGGTCAGCAGACAACGCTGTTGTGATAATGTCGCTGAATGCAATTACGGGTGGAAAATTCAATCAAGACATCTACTGCAGTTGTACCGATTAGTGTTTTAATCAAACCGAAAGATGTGACAGTTAGTGAAGTAATTTTTTGTTGTCTGTATGATCGTACTATTAAAAGAGAAGCTTCCAGAGAATACTGAATTGAATGAAGACACGTACTTGTTATTAGCTACCCTTTTCATCGAAAAATCTTTATATAACTGTAACAACATGCGGCGTTCATTTCGAGGCGCCTCTTGGTTCACTTTAAGTAATTAAAATCTTTTTGGGAGTTTGTGCAGTGGTGCGTTGGTTGCCGGCGTAATTAACGAGCAGGCGGCGTGGATTACACGGAAACAAATTCAAGGGGCGGGGGCGGTCGCGTGCGCTTTCAAGGTTATTATGCGCCCTTTTGACAGAAGCATTTCATCAGGCCCATGAAGATCTTCCCGCTGTAACGAATGGTCATTTCCATTTCATCTCTAGCAACGGAGAAGATAAAAGGTATCTGACCATATATAAATGGTCATTCAAGTGAAATATGCATTGTATCACTCTTTATAAGTAATGTAATAAGCACATTAGCTAATTTTACGCCGTTATATGCGCGTGCAAGGTTAAACCTAAGTGATCCATTCCTGGAAGTGTTATCGTGGAAGGTCCTCAAAGTAACCTACTTGTCTACGGATGATATTAACCTTCACTGAGCTGTAAACGTTTTGTAGCTACAAATTTCTTTACTAATGGGAATATGACGAGATCAGAAACTACTGAATTGAGTGCATATCACAAGTGTTCTTACTTAAAATAAGTGTATATACTGTTCAACCTTAACGAAGGGTAAATAATAACTGTTTTATCACTGTGAAGAGAACTGTTAGAAAAATTCATAATAAGTTTCATCGATTTGACGCTGTCAGTTAGCAGCGATATTTCCAATGCCTAACGTAGTGTCGCGACACATTACTACGAATATTTTTATCAATATCACAGAATCACCTAAATGAATTTGCTACTTCCGAATGTGTGAATAGTAACAGAGCCGTCGTAGCTTTGTGGTTGTTCATTTACATTCCATTCACCATCTATTATCAATTGTATTTCCTATATCTACAAAGAGAATGTCTTACTCGATTCGGTGCACTGCTTTTCATAACTTTTCGAAATAACGTGATAGTTTCATAATTTCTTTTAAATTATGCACCGATGAGTGGAAACGTGACAACTACCTGCTTAACAGTTGTTGGTTCACCTTGGGAACGCAGTACAACTGCGATTCTGGCTGGCACGTGTATGATAAGTGACTGTAGTTTTCTGGAGTACTTCTCAATCGATTTCTACGGACTGGTCAAGCAATCCCCGTAGCTTACGCATCTGTGGTTTGTGTGTGCATAGCAGGCAACCAATAAAGCGCCCCAGATGTGTGCCACCTGGTTGCAGAGGGAGCTGAGCGGAGACATCCCTGTGTGAAATCAGGATAGCTGTCGGGACTCTGTCACCGTGAGGTTCTAGGCGCTGCAGTCTGCAGCCGAGCGACTGCTACGGTCGCAGGTTCGAATCCTGCCTCGGGCACGGATGTGTGTGATGTCCTTAGGTTAGTTAGGTTTAATTAGTTCTAAGTTCTAGGGAACTGATGACCTCAGAAGTTAAGTCGTATAGTGCTCAGAGCCATTTTTTTTCTACTGAATGTGTACCTTCACTCAGCAGACGGTGTCATTATGTGCCAACGACCCTATCCACCTGTGACATACTGGCTCGCTTCCTGCTTCCACCTCTTCCATCATTTGAGTTTGCCTGTGGCAAAGTGAATTAATTTTAATACAACTTTCTAATTTCTATCAGTTCACTTCTTTGTGCCATAACAGGGGCTCAGATAACACCAACACCGGCTTACACCCACTGGTGAGTTGCATGCTTGAGCAGCCGTGCATCCGGATGACAATGTATCCGGACACAACGATCAGTCTGTTGTAACAAGGAAGGTCATTTATCCGAACAAGTTATACGTTTGCATTTAGCCATGAAACAATCTCAATGATGCTGTGCGCACTCGATTGTAGCTGACGATATCGTTTCATCGACTTGCAAACAAATGGTTCTGCATCGGAATAACTGAATGAAATTTGTATGTGTAATCTGCCTCCAGAGATACCCTGACAATGCTTACAATCAGTGTACTGGCATGCCTCTAAAATTAATCACTGGAGCGATAAAAACTCCGTGTAGTATCATACGAAGTAATTTTTAATTCACGGGACGTAGTAAGACTTCAGTACTTACTGATCACACAGTGCCGACTGTCCATGTACGGTGTTGTCTTTAATACCGATACACATCTTTATTTCTTTACACCAAATGATATGCAAATGATCATAATCACCTAGGTCCACACACGTAATTAATCATAGATGTAAAAATGTAAATTATATGATTGAACTGTTGCTATCTAATGCTGCCAACAGAGAATTACTAATATTTTTATACACTCTTTTACGTATCTTCTTACTTGCTTTTCCTTTCTTTCTTTGGGGCACAAAATTAATCAGGGAAAAATTC
Organism: Schistocerca gregaria; assembly: GCF_023897955.1. NCBI lineage: Eukaryota > Metazoa > Arthropoda > Insecta > Orthoptera > Acrididae > Schistocerca > Schistocerca gregaria. The sequence continues at coordinate 800,755,547 of NC_064920.1, forward strand.
TGTTTACCTAAGTAAGAATTTGGGAAACGATTTTTAATTTTTCACTAATCAAATATTTATTTGATGTTTATTATCTTTACAAAAATTTATCATCGGCTGTGAACAGGTGCCAGCAAAGCTAATGCCCCAAATCAGCAACAATACTGAATAATAAAAAAAAATACAAACAAAAGAAACCTAGGCGCCACCACCACTTTAGGTCCTGAAGCCACACAATCAAATCAGAATTCTATCTATTCAGGTGTTGGCAGACGTATCCCACTACCATGTCGTTAACGAATGGTCACTCGCCATAGTAATTTTGCAACTATATGGTCATTCTGCAAAAAGCTCGCATTAATATCTCCATCAAGATACCATTCCTAAATAATTCATGGAAAGATCTTCGAAAATATTCGAGAAACATACGGCGTATGACCAAAGCGAGGTTCCGTTCTAAAATCTCTAGAGACAGTTAAACAAAATATCATGCAACTGAGTCCATTCCTCGCTCAATGCAAAAAAAAAAAGGTTCAAATGGCTCTGAGCACTATGGGACTCAACTTCTGAGGTCATCAATCGCCTAGAACTTGGAACTACTTAAACCTAACTAACCTAAGGACATCACACACATCCATTCCCGAAGCAGGATTCGAACCTGCCACCGTAGCAGTCGCGCGGTTACAGACTGTAGCGCTTAGAACCGCTCGGCCACCTCGGCCGGCCGTTCAGTGCAAATCAATTCACAACAGTAGTCAACGTTTTTTACCTACCGCCAATTTTGTATCTCTACTAGTACTAAAATTTTCTAACTGCTACCCCCTCCCCACGTATTCCACTGATAAAGATGGGAAGCAACCTTACTCTATAAAATTTCTATAGCAGCGTACAGTCTATTAACGCAAATAATAATACTTACTTACCAAACACTTTATATCAAAATTTTATGAGTATCTAATGGAAATACCGTCTACAACCTACGTCCCACAACGAAATCTGGAACAGCCAGTAGTGGGGGGTATGCAACAGATTGACTACCACTGCCTTAGAGGGTGCCGAATAAGACCACTAGTCATGAGATACGATACAAATCAGATCACAGCTCTATCACAACAAATCCTGACACCAAAATAACAGTAGTAATTGCTTGATCAAAATTCAGATCTACAACAACAATGCTGCAGTAATCTAACAGTTGATACATGCCTGCTCTCTATACCATTATCTAACAAGAGTTCCCCATATTAGCAATAGTATCATGCTTGTTGATCATGGTAATTTAATCGGTAGGAAACACGAGGAGCTACAAAATTAGCAGGTATTCACTCTCTCTGTAACTGACTTATCACACCCACAGGGTAACTTCCGACTATGTCTGAGCTCCCACACAAAAATGGTCACTAGTTACTCTGACCCCCTGAGTACACAAAGCTCAACTGCAACTGTCCATAAGAACCATGTTAATCTTTTCTGTAGCCATTAAAGCAAACAAATGTACAGCGCTACTATCACTTTTGACAATGTTGTCAGTTCATCTTCTAGTAGCCAGCTGATGAGTGCTGTAATGTCCTTGCCACACGAGATGCTTTTGTGTCATAGACAATGAATAAATTGTTTTCCAGTGACACTTCTTCATTGTGATCAGCAATGAACAATATACACCCAGGTGGAGAGCCAATAAGCAAAGATTATAATTTATACCGTGACGCCAAACACCATCAAATCTTTTGACCCATCACAACACACATTAAGGTTACGCACATATACGGAAACAGTCAGGAAATTCAGTATCCAAGGTCTACATTGTCAAGAGTGTGCCAAGAACACAAAATTTCAGGCATTACCTCTCACCATTAACAACGCAGTGAGCGACGGCCTTCACTTAACGACCAAGAGAAGCAGCTTATGCATAGAGCTGTCAGCGCTAAAAGATAAGCAGCATTGCGTGAAATATCCGCAGAAATAAATGTGGGACGTACGGCCAACGTACCTGTTAGGACAATGCGACGAAATTTGGTGTTAATGGGCTGTGGCAGCAGACAGCCGACACGGCTGCCTGTGTTAACACCACGACAACACCTGCAGCACCTCTCGTGGACTCATCACCATATTGGTCGGACCCTAGATGACTGGAAAACAGTGGCCTGTCCAGATGAGACTCAATTTCAGGTGGTAAGAGCTGCTGATAGGTTTCGAATGTGTCGCAGACCACACGAAGCCAATGATCCATGTTGTCAACAAGGCACTGTGCAAGCTGGTGGTGATTCCATAATGCTGTGAGCTGTGTTTACATGGTAGGGACTGAGTCCTCTGTTCCAGCTGGACCCATCATTGACTGGAAATGATTATGTTTGGCTACTTGGAGACGGTCTTCAACTATTCATGAACTTTGTGTTCCCAAATAACAATGGAATTTCTTTGAATAACAATGTCCCGTGTTACTGCACCACAGTTGTTCATGACTGGCTTGGGGAACATTATGGACAGTTCAGACAAATGATCTGGCCAGCCATATCACCCAACATGAGCCCCATCGAATATTTATGGCCCATAATCGAGAAATCAGCTTGTGCACAAAATCCTGTACCAGCAACACTTTCACTCTTATGATCGGCTATAGAGTCAGCAGGGCTCAATATTTCTCTAAGGGAAATCTGACGACTTGTTGAGTCCATGTCACTCTGAACTGCTACACTACACAGTGCAAAAGGAGGTCCGACACGATTTTAGAAGGTATCCCACGCCTTTGTCGCCACAGTGCATTTTTCTCCCGTGGAGTACGATGACCAGCAATGTGTTCTTAATATGTTGCTCCGATACACTTGTTCCAGCACCAGAAATCTTCTCTGTTATCATATCTATCGCAGATCACCACTTATCCTGTTTGGAGAGTGTTAAAGCCATCGAACTCCCATTCAGTGATAAGGCAAGCACGTCCATAATTTTGTTACCTGCTTGTGATTTCAGTGTCCTTTGCCGCGCGGGGTAGCTGTGCGGTCTTAAGCGCCTTCCCACGGTTCGGTTCGCGCGGCTTCCCCCGTCGGAGATTTGAATTCTCCCTCAGGCGTGGGTGTGTATGTTGTCCGTAGTGTGTGAGTTTAATTTAGATTAAATAGTGTGTAAGCCTATGGACCGATGACCTCAGCAGTTTGGTCCCATAGAACTTACCGCAATATTCCAAATTTTCAATGTCTTTCAACCACTTTCCATATATGCTTACTGCCATATCCAGATATCAGTTCAGAGAGAGCGAGACAGTTAACAGTTCCACTGATGGCGGCACCACGTACTCCCACCAGGCAGCCATCACATATACGTGTGCTGGAAACAAACCCAGAAGCGCCACATCATGTCATACTACGCTACCTTCTGATCTTCAGAGCGAGATGAAGCTGTCTGTGTGTTGCGGTAATCAATTACTTGCTTTCAACATACACACTACTCCCCTCTTGTTGACATCCAATACTATCTTTGACTCTATTTGATGTTTGTCTCTGGCTGAAGTTCTCTTAGCATTACATTAGACATTGACTTTGTTGACAGACCTGCAGCAATTTAGAGCACTCATTCTTTGTGTAGCCACCTCCAGACACGAGTCTGTGTGGTGCACCCATAGAGAACTTGTAATCATTGTTTGAATTTAAATAAATGAAATGGAAAAACTGTCCCAACACCCACAGCAGTAGCACGTGAACAGCCAGCCAGATTCTCCATTTCGGAAACGCTCAGTTCCTGGTTCTAGGATATAACAATCTGTTCTTTGTAAAAGTCGCTTATTTTAGTGGATGTAACGATTTGTGCCCCATATCGTTGGTTGAAAGATCCACCACTTGCCTTTGTTCATATTATATAGACATGTTACATGCCTCCAACACCACCAGGTGGCATTCAGTTGTCCAGTTGACAGTGGTAATATTTTTATTTCTTTTCAGAAAACTGGGATCAACAGAACTGCAATAATACGAAATGTTCTGGAACAGAAGGATATAAAATTTTTGTGGACATATAAAGAATAAAATGAAAGATTATTAGATGAATAAGATGTAGAAGGAAGTCTGTGTGAAGTCCTATTAAAAAGATATGATGGATTGTAGCTGCTGAGAAGAAAAGATAAACAGGAAAATAATGTTATCATAGAACTATACCATCAAACCCTAGTCTCTCACTCGTGGCACATTTCTGAGACATATCGTCCAATTATATGATATTTCACGTCCAAAACAACTTTACAGGCCTGTGGCTTATTGACGTAATTACCTGGAGAATTTTAATATTGATTCATTGAAAACTGGAAGCTTTTCTTTCATGATCAAGACTATTGTTCGAGGGCAGTAACATTTGCATGGCCTATGTGTCAGAATCAGCCGGAAGTGGTTAGCATCAATTAAACCCTGCTAGCTGCACACACTTCACAAGGAGTGCCTACAGCACCAATAAAAAGTGTGAGTAATGAGTCCCATGTGTTTCCAGAGCTTGATGACAGAGTGGGATCCAGACTTAGGCCCTGTCTGCTACAACCACTAATCCAGCAACACGTACTTCCTATGACTACTGAATTTAAAGGATTTAAGTATCGACCTTATGAGAGGTCTTAGAAGGTAAGAGATCATGATTATGGGATATATAAACTGGCAAAAATGTTCCAAAATGTGGAAGCATCGAGTACAAAGGTTTCTGTATTGCAGTTAGATGAAGTACTTACTGCCAAGCTACGGGAAGTACAAGAGCAGGATGCAGAAATCCAGCAATATGCTGCTCTTCCAGATTTCATGTTTGATGATTGTATCGTATACGGAAATTATAAAGCTTTCTACAAAGCAAATACGTAGCAACTGGCCAGCACTAATCATAAATAGAGACTGCCTGAAACCCTCACACGCTGTATTTAGATCTAAGGTGCATTTGTGTATTTGTTTTATTATTCTGTAGTTTGCTGAAATATTTTGTCTGAAAGTAGAGAAAGAGGTATGGTCAACAAAATTTTGTGTAAAATACTAAATCAGCCCATACTGTGTATTTTTACTGCTCTCCCTAGAGATTGAATTACATATTTTGAAGGACATATTCAATGTACCACACGGCGGCCTCTAATTTATGATAGGTGTTTTGTGCTTAACTGGAAGACTATGTTGCACCTGGAGGATAGTGTACATAGGAACTCATGATGTTTACTGGTCTATGTAACGGTCTTTTGCGCTTGTCTTTGGGGAGAGCATTGTATCTGGAGGACAGTGTACCTAGGAATTGTAATGTTCCCTGGCAGCACACACACTGTTAATAAACTGAAATGACGTTTAATTGTACTATGTACGCCGCTATGAAGCAATTCGTACGTACTGTAATTGTTTAACAAAAAATATTATTTAATTTTGTATAAAGGACTTTGGTTATTATTGTAATATTATCTGTAATAATATTCTCGACGTATTTATGATTGTAATATTTCTATACTCATAGTATAATTACGAAATATGTTATATCTACGAAGGAAAAATGTAAAATATAGCCGCAGAGGATAATAATGTTGTATGATTACAAAGAGATATTAATAATCAGCAATAGTATAAATAGCACTACATAATGTGCATTCTTTGTCGTCTTCCTCGAGAGCTGTGAGAGAGAGAAGAACCTGTGACGTAGCATTATATGCATGAGTAGACTTCTTTTGTCTGTATCTGTCTTTAGCCGCCATTAGAGAAGAAATTATAAAGGTGTGTAATTTTAATTATTGTTGTGGTCTAAATACATTATAATTTATCAAAATTGTGTATTACTAATGCAAATTAGCTTTCCCATGTCTTCAATAATATTTCTTTAAAGAATTTTCAGCACTTTTAGCGATTATCGTCGGTGTTGCTGGGCTGTGCCATGACCGAACGATTTGTAGCGGCGGCACATTTAAAAAAATTGTTCCGCTAAAGAATTAACCAAACCCATAAATCGGGAGCAGGTAAAATTAGCAGTGAATTAAGACATATTTTTCTTTTACAGCGATCCTGAGGATGACTGAATTTACTACTGGTTTTACATTTGTGCATTCATAGGCGGATAATTAACGTTGAAGATGTTAATCTTTTGGTTCTTTCAATTTCTAAAGCAAATACCTTATACGTATAGTGAAGTGTGTTCTGTCAATGATAATTAAACGTTCAGAAGTCATAAATGTTATTAATCAGTTAGTTTGAATTTATCAGCATGAGAGGGTTGTCAAAGATCACGTAATTTTAAATGTGTTTAATTCTGTCTAAATGAATTTTTATTACCACACGTAGAAAAGGGTTCTACAAATAAGTTCGTACTGAAAGAGTAAATAACAAAAATATTTAAAGCCATTTCTTCCCCATTTTCATCCATTCATTTTATGTATATATGTTGTTGTGGTCTTCAGTCCTGGGACTTGTTTGATGCAGCTCTCCATGCTACTCTATCCTGTGCAAGCTCCTTCATCTCCCAGTATCTACTGCACCCTACAGCCTTCTGACTCTGCTTAGTGTATCCATCTCTTGGTCTCCCTCTACGATTTTTACCCTCCACGCTGCCCTCCAATGCTAAATTTGTGATCCCTTGATGCCTCAGAACATGTAGTACCAACCGTTCCCTTCTTCTAGTCAAGTTGTGCAACAAACTTCTCTTCTCCCCAATCCTATTCAATACCTCCTCATTAGTTATGTGATCTACTCACCTAATCTTCAACATTCTTCTGTAGCACCACATTTCGAAATCTTCTATTCTCTTCTTGTCCAAACTATTTATCGTCCATGTTTCACTTCCATATATGGCTACACTCCATACAAATACTTTCAAAAACGACTTCCTGACACTTAAATCTATATTCGATGTTAACAAATTTCTCTTCTTCAGAAACGCTTTCCTCGCCATTGCCAGTCTACATTTTATATCCTCTCTACTTCGACCACCATCAGTTGTTTTGCTCCCCAAATAGCAAAACTCCTTTACTACTTTAAGTGTCTCATTTCCTAATCTAATTCCCTCAGCATCACCCGACTTAATTTGACTACATGCCATTATCCTCGTTTTCCTTTTGTTGATGTTCATCTTATATCCTCCTTTCAAGACACTGTCCATTCCATTCAACTGCTCTTCCAAGTCCTTTGCAGTCTCTGACAGAATTACAATGTCATCAGCGAACCTCAAAGTTTTTATTTCTTCTCCATCGACTTTAATACCTACTCCAAATTTTTCTTTTGTTTCCTTTACTGCTTGCTGAATATACAGATTGAATAACATCGGGGAGAGGCTACAACCCTGTCTCACTCCCTTCCCAACCACTGCTTCCCTTTCATGCCCCTCGACTCTTATAACTGCCATCTGGTTTCTGTACAAATTGTAAATAGCTTTTCGCTACTTGTATTTTACCCCTCCACCTTTAAAATTTGAAAGAGAGTATTCCAGTCAACATTGTCAAAAGCTTTCTCTTAGTCTACAAATGCTAGAAACGTAGGTTTGCCTTTCCTTAATCTTTCTTCTAAGATAAGTCGTAGGGTCAGTATTGCCTCACGTGTTGCAACATTTCTACGAATTCCAAACTGATCTTCCCCGAGGTCGGCTTCTACCAGTTTTTCCATTCGTCTGTAAAGAATTCGCCTTAGTATTTTGCAGCTGTGACTTATTAAACTGATAGTTCGGTAGTTTTCACATCTGTCAACACCTACTTTCTTTGAGATTGGAATTATTATATTCTTCATCAAGTCTGAGGGTATTTCACCTGTCTCATACATCTTGCTCACGAGATGGTAGAGTTTCGTCAGGACTGGCTCTCCCAAGTCCGTCAATAGTTCTAATGGAATGTTGTCTACTCCCGGGGCCTTGTTTCGACTCAGGTATTTCAGTGCTCTGTCAAATTCTTCACGCAGTATCGCATCTCCCATTTCATCTTCATCTACAGCCTCTTCCATTTCCATAATATTGTCCTCAAGTACATCGCCCTTGTATAGACCCTCAATATACTCCTTCCACCTTTCTGCTTTCCCATCTTTGCTTGGAACTGGGTTTCCATCTGCGCTCTTCATATTCATACAAGTGGCTCTCTTTTCTCCAAAGGTCTCTCTAATTTTCCTGTAGGCAGTACCTATCTTACCCCTCGTTAGATAAGCCTCTACATCCTTACATTTGTCTTCTAGCCATGCCTGCTTAGCCATTTTGCACTTCCTGTCGGTCTCATTTTTGAGACGTTTGTATTCCTTTTTGCCTCCTTCATTTACTGCATTTTTATATTTTCTACTTTCATCAATTAAATTCAATATTTCTTCTGTTTCCCAAGGATTTCTATTAGCCCTCGTCTTTTTACCTACTTCATCCTCTGCTGCCTTCACTACTTCATCCCTCAGAGCTACCCATTCTTCTTCTACTGTATTTCTTTCCCCTATTCCTGTCAATTGTTCCCTTATGCTGTCCCTGAAACTCTGTACAACCTCTGGTTCTTTCAGTTTATCCAGGTCCCATTTCCTTAAATTCCCACCTTTTTTTTCCGTTTCTTGAGTTTTAATCTACAGTTCATAACCAATAGATTGTGGTCAGAGTCCACATCTGCCCCTGGAAATGTCTTACAATTTAAAACCTGGTTCATAAATCTCTGTCTTACCATTATATAATGTATGTGATACCTTTTAGTATCTCCAGGATTCTTCCATGTATACAACCTTCTTTTATGATTCTTGAACCAAGTGTTAGCTATGATGATATATATATATATATATATATATATATATATATATATATATATATATATATATATATATTCATTAAAGAATACATTCCGTTTTTTGGACGATGTGACTGATTTTACAATCACATGAAGGAATGCGAACTAGAAACAGCGATGTCCAGTTTCCGGCATTCTCCGCAGTTTTTATTGTTGTGAAACATGTGGTTGTGTTTAGTGCAGTGTTTGTAAACAGTATCAGTTCTACTTATTTAAGTGCTGTATAATTACAGTAGAGCTGCTATCGGAGAAACCCTGGACTGCCTAGGTATTTATTTACAGTTGTGTGTTCACGCCCGTGCCGATGCTGTGTCTGACCTTCTGCTTAATGTTTATGATGTCATATCTCCCGAACTATGCGTCGTACAATGATATAATTTTGTAGGTCAATTCAACGCCATATGTTAATACTGTCTGCAAAAGCCGTTGCGAATAGAGATAATAGCATCGAAGTAATATATTCAAACATCATCCAAGATAAGGCAGTTTTCCATGTATGTCACCGTTTATGACGTCATGTCTCCTGAACTATGTATCGTATAATAATATATACGGAACCGCTAAAGAAACTGGTATTCAAATACAGAGATATGAAAGAGGCAGAATACTCCGTTCGGCAACGGTCTTTCCAACACCAGCATTGGGCTGGTCCAGAAGGACGAGGTTTCGAGCCCCAGAACGGATGGTGCCAATTTTAAATTCCCACCGTTCCAGGGTGGGAGAGGTGGAGTGGGATGTCAGCACAGCCCTGCAATAAATTTCTACCAAAATTCGAAATTCCCGCCAAAATTGGAAATTTCTGCCAATAGGGTGGGTTGGGGAGGTGGTTGGGGAGGGGGTGGGGGAAGGGAGTGGGAGGAGGAGGAGGGGGCTGGGGCACACGTGCAGCTGAGAAAACATGTGACGTCATCTGGAGGGGGGTGGGATGGTAGGGGATGGGTGGGGCGGGCATGGGCGGGTGTGTGCGGTGGCATTGGTGATTAATTGATCAGTTTAATTAATTTGCATATCAAAAGTGGAGTGGTAGCCCCAGCTCCCTATTACTAACATGACTGTCACAATGAAGGCCGAAAATTTTGAACGTAATGGCCGAGATGTATTAGATCTGACGACATATCGGAAACTGAGCACAGATCCGACGCAGCGTATCACACGGAACACGAATCATCAGCTTCTCTCTTGGCCGAAATATTGAGGAACCTGCACAAAACACAAGCCCTACCGCCTTGGCTTTATGGATTACCGAAATTCGATAAGAATAATGTTCCATTAAGACCGGATGTTCGCGCTCCTGGCTCACCGTCGGGTAAACTGGTGAAACAGAAGGCACGTGCAATTCTAGTTGTCGTCTGACCATATTGGGCTCGTTGTTGCCACCTAAGGTACGGAATCCAACTAATTTTGGCCCACTGCAGACGATTTTGTTCGTTGCACATGAAAGCAGTTGTCCATAGCAGGTGACGCTAAGGTCCTGAAATGACACCATTTGGTCATCGAACCTGGTAGCTTGTTTTGAAAAGAATAAAGGACGCTGGATTCAAATACACCCACTTTTTTTTATCAGCATTCAAGTTATAAGAAGTGTCACAAAATCAGACACTCGGCGAAGTGACACATTGGAGAGACAAATGTAGGGGCTTCCTTTTTATCATACACTCACAGAGTGCCGGACAGAATCGTCAGTAAATAAGACAAACACAGCGTGATAAAAAATTTTAAACCGACAAGGAAAATCAAAGAGGGTCGCAGATCGATAAGGATAAAAATAACCCACTTACAGCGTCGGGAATACACCGAGAAAGTCTATGTTCGAATGTCTGGAAGATTCATTGACACCAGGTTCACCGAATTGCAGGCTGGTGCAAGTGGAGAATTCGGCGGTCACGGAGCACGCTCTGCGTGAGACCAACCACACATTGCAATTCGCCGACACGGAAGTTCTTCTTTAGAAATACACAATAATGACAATTCCTTCAACAACAAATAAGAGAGCCTCAAGGTGAACGGCCCCTGGATTCCCGTGCTGCAGCGAACCACCGTTTCAGGTAGCAAGGGGCAAACCGCATCGGAAATGCCCACAAAATAGCTAGTGGCCTTTGGCGCGCCTGATGCATATAGTGTACGGCCTCGAGCTCGGCTCCTGTCCACCACCAGGAATGGTGGGTGAAGCTGTGACAGTACCAGCCACTCGTGCCAGTGAAACATCAGAAAAACCATCAAACGTCGGTCGAAGAACACGACACGGAAACCAACATGATGTTTGTCAACAAATTGGACAAAAGCTTTAACAATTTTGTGGTGTTTCTTTGTCTCATTATTCCACTTTTTATCTATTACGGTTCCAATGATGACATCATGGCAGTTGGGGAATATCATCTGCGACTAAGGCACAAACGTAAAGAAATATTTGTAGTATATTCATTTTAAGAACAATCCTGATGTAAACATTACGCTGCATATTCTTACGTGTTTGCTATTACCTCATTAGATTTGATTTCCCATCGGGCTTCAGCTGTGTATATTTTGGTACAGTAATAATTTTACGTTTTATGCAGTAGTACAGCTCGCCTACACTACAGCTAACAATTCAACGCACAGCGTTTTACTGACGCATTTAAACAGGGATGACGGTCTATCAAGCCCACAGTGATTTGAACAATTCCAGATACTGGTGTGGAAGCTTATTTGTTTCTGTTCGACATTCCACAACAGAATGCTACACTCCTGGAAATAGAAATACGAACACCGTGAATTCATTGTCCCAGGAAGGGGAAACTTTATTGACACATTCCTGGGGTCAGATACATCACATGATCACACTGACAGAACCACAGGCACATAGACACAGCCAACAGAGCATGCACAATGTCGGCACTAGTACAGCGTATATCCACCTTTCGCAGCAATGCAGGCTGCTATTCTCCCACGGAGACGATCGTAGAGATGCTGGATGTAGTCCTGTGGAACGGCTTGCCATGCCATTTCCACCTGGACCAGCGTTCGTGCTGGACGTGCAGACCGCGTGAGACGACGCTTCATCCAGTCCCAAACATGCTCAATGGGGGACAGATCCGGAGATCTTGCTGGCCAGGGTAGTTGACATACACCTTCTAGAGCACGTTGGGTGGCACGGGATACATGCGGACGTGCATTGTCCTGTTGGAACAGCAAGTTCCCTTGCCGGTCTAGGAATGGTAGAACGATGGGTTCGATGACGGTTTGGATGTACCGTGCACTATTCAGTGTCCCCTCGACGATCACCAGAGGTGTACGGCCAGTGTAGGAGATCGCTCCCCGCACCATGATGCCGGGTGTTGGCCCTGTGTGCCTCGGTCGAATGCAGTCCTGATTGTGGCGCTCACCTGCACGGCGCCAAACACGCATACGATCATCATTGGCACCAAGGCAGAAGCGACTCCCATCGCTGAAGACGACACGTCTCCATTCGTCCCTCCATTCACGCCTGTCGCGACACCACTGGAGGCGGGCTGCACGATGTTGGGGCGGGAGCGGAAGACGGCCTAACGGTGTGAGGGACCGTAGCCCAGCTTCATGGAGACGGTTGAGAATGGTCCTCGCCGATACCCCAGGAGCAACAGTGTCCCTAATTCGCTGGGAAGTGGCGGTGCGGTCCGCTACGGCACTGCGTAGGATCCTGCGGTCTTGGCGTGCATCCGTGCGTCGCTGCGGTCCGATCCCAGGTCGACGGGCACGTGCAACTTCCGCCGACCACTGGCGACAACATCGATGTACTGTGGAGACCTCACGCCCCACGTGTTGAGCAATTCGGTGGTACGTCCACCCGGCCTCCTGCATGCCCACTATACGCCCTCGCTCAAAGTCCGTCAACTGCACATACGGTTCACGTCCACGCTGTCGCGGCATGCTACCAGTGTTAAAGACTGCGATGGAGCTCCGTATGCCACGGCAAACTGGCTGACACTGACGGCGGCGGTGCACAAATGCTGTGCAGCTAGCGCCATTCGACGGCCAACACCGCGATTCCTGGTGTGTCCGCTGTGCCGTGTGTGTGATCATTGGTTGTACAGCCCTCTCGCAGTGTCCGGAGCAAGTATGGTGGGTCTGACACACCGGTGTCAATGTGTTCTTTTTTCCATTTCCAGGAGTGTATTTATGTTTCGTTTAATCTGTTGCCATTTTGACACTTCTCACAGACAGGTATTTGAAAATGCTGGAATCCTGGAATGATTCCCATCAAAAGTATTAAAACACAACATTCAGTAGCAGATTAGACCAAACATTACACCTGCAGATGATTAATAAAATCATCGAACAGCAGACAAATAGTAAAACGTTCAGTAATACTTCGGTAATACACTTCTTAAGGGACCAGGCAGAAACCATATTTTAGTTTAGAAAAAGAGCATAAAAATGCTCGTGTAAACACACTATGTGTTACCGCTGAGAACAATAAGTGACTTTAAGGGCATACTGGAGAGATTTCGCTGTATAATGAAATACTGAAGCCACTTAAATTATTACTTACCTCAGTCATGTGGTAACCTTTAAACTCCTTCCATCTCCGAAACTGAATAAGTATTTCATCAATCGAACTGCATCTTCAACATCGATTAGTGGTCGTCAACAACACAGTCTATGAAATATCCTTGTTGTTTTGCCTCCCATCAGCGTTTGGTAGTGACATGCGACAGAGCAACGTGCATTAATGTAAGCACGTCTGATAGCTTAAATGCCGTATTATTTCTTGCTACTTGTCCTTTACTTTGACTCCAGATAAGTTCTATGGAGTTCAAACTACAATGTTATGGCGGTAACCTAACGACAATATGAATTGTACATTGCGCCCTTCCGTCAATAATGTACTGATCAACAACGTAAGCTTCAACCTGTTCCAGTAATTCAAACTCAGTCGCAGTAGAATTGCCATTTGCTCCTTTTCCCATCAGCCAGTTCACAATGTCTTCCTCCTAAGATTTTTATTGCACCACGGTCAACATGGAGCATTGTCCATAATTATAAAGCTGTTGGGCTCCAATTTGGATAGAATTTCTTTGAATCATTTTAGGAACACTTAACCATTCTTGTCTTCATGATAATCTCGTCCTTTTTTATTCAAAAATCAATTCAGCACCTTCCACAAAACTACAGTCCTTGCCTATGTGCGCTGTATTTAGTCTTTTACGTTTTCCCGTCGGAATTTTGTAAGCACTTGGCAACTTTATTCCCATGAAGTAATGACTACTGTCGACAAAGGATCTCAGATCGATTCCATATTCCTAGATTTCGAGAATGCTTTTAATATAGATTCTCACAAGCGACTATTAATCAAATTGCGTGCATATCGAGTATCGTCTCAGTTGTGTGCCTGGATTCGTGAATTCCTCTTAGAGAGGGCACAGTTAGTAGTGATAAACGGTAAATCATCGAGTAGAACAGAAGTAATATCTGGCGTTCCGCGAGGTAGCGTCATAGGGCCTCTGCTGATCCTGATTTACATAAATGATCTAGTTGATAATCTGCTGGAATATTGCTGTGCAGTGTGAGATCCTTACCAGGTAGGATTGACGGAGAACATCGAAAAAGTGCAAGGAAGGGTAGCTCGTTTCGTGTTACCCCGCAATAGGAGTGATAGTATCACTGATATGATACGTGAGTTGGGGTGGCAGTCACTGAAACAAAGGCGGTTTTCTTTGCGGCGAGATCTATTTACGATATTTCAATCACCAACTTTCTCTTCCGAATGCGAAAATATTTTGTTGACACCCACCTACGTAGGGAGAAATGATCATCATAATAAAACAAGAGATTCAGAGCTCGAACGGAAAGATTTAGGTGTTCCTTTTTTCCCACGCGCCCTTCGGGAGCGGAATGGTAGAGAAGTAGTATGAAAATGGTCCAATGAACCCTCTGCCAGGCACTTAAGTGTGAATTGCAGAGTAACCATGTAGATGTAGATGTAGACCTGCATGAAAAGCTTATCTCTTATCTGTCGTTGTTTTATCAGTCCATAATTTTTGTGTCACGTATCTTGCATTAACCCATGTTCCGTCATCTGTATCATTAATTACCCTTTGTCTGTGATTACGCTATTTCATTTCCTACTTTATAAATGAAAACCAGTAACCTTATCAGTTTAGATAATGTCGTTCTTTTGAAAGCAGGCAGTTCATCGTCATTATTTACCACTATCAAGTACCTGGTTTGTTGTAGATGCTTCGATCCTGAAGAAATAGGAGCACACCTTTGACTGCACCGTATTTTTACCGAAACTGTCACGCTTTCCTACAACAATGGACTGTCGGCTTTTTGTCTTTCCTTGAGTTGACAGCGTACCCGTATTGCATCTTTCTTTGCGCGATCACACTACACTTCTCACAGAAACACAAGTAAACTCGGATCTCATTTTCGTATCCTTATACAGTGTAAGGTGTCAGGCAAATCCATCACCTTCCATGAAAACCCTGACATGATAAGAAAATCCAGTAGTATGTCACATAGCTCCGAATAAATCGTGACATTAAATTAACCAAAGTAATACGAGTAACGAGTGAGCAAATGAAATACAACAGACAAACACAAGAATGCCTAAATGCCTGTCGTACCTTCCCATCGTGAGACAGACGCAGTTCCAAGGGCAGAAACGAGGACAGAAGCCGAGAGTAGAACCGTGTTAAGATAGAAGGTCCTACGATAAGGGACGCACACCCACGTCTCCAGCTAACCGCTAGGACCACCTCCCAGCACAAGTTAAAAGCTAGAGCCCTCCAGAAGAACAGTATAGATCTTACGATAACACAAAAAGGGCTACCCCAGTCGCAAGTTTTAGAGTGAGACTTTTTCGCGTCTCTGTTACGTCAGGACCACCCCCCACCCCATGTTAAAAGATAGAGCCCTCCAGAAGAACATTGTAGATCTTACGATAACACTAAAAGGACCACACCAGCTGCAAGCTTAAGCGTGAGACTTTTCCGCGTCTCTGTTACGTTGCAAACTTTAAAAACATTGCCCCACCACGAAAAGTATAACGTTTCTCATTGGATAGACAGAATTTTTGTAGGCGGAGCTTAAGGTTAATATTGAGACCCTGATTGGTCAGATTAAAACACAGCCACATAGCTTTTTTTAAACCAACGTCGGTAAATTGTAGTAAGGAGAAGTTAGGAGAGAGTTGCTTCCGAGATGGTGAGGTGAGCGGAGCTGTGCTGCCCTGCGCAATTCCGCATTTTTGAGCGCATAAAGCTTCACTCAGAACTGCAGAAGTTTCATCTGTTACACCCCCTTTTTGCGTAATACTGGTGTCTATCGTCAATTAAAGCTCATGGTGTTCACATTTGCCACTTGAAGTAAAAATCTGAAACATGATTATTTTTCTGTTATATAGTTATTGAGAAGCCACATCAGCCACTGTAATTTAAGACAAGTTAGATAAGTAATTAAAGATAATTGAGGGTCACTGTAGACCATTTTGATAGTTTTCTCTTTTGTGAAACTTAATTTAAACCTAGATTATAGATGTGATATGGCATAGGCCATCCTTCGATCCGTTGTAGAACTTGGAAACCCATTCAGGGAATATTCGTTCACATTTTTGTTGAACACAGTTGGTTTTTTACCATCCTGTATTAAAACATTTCCTTTTATCAATAGTGCAATTTATAAACAATGTTTTGTGAGTAGAATAAAATTTCCAATGGTACACTTAACTTCTTTTTCGACGTTATTTTTACCAGTAACTAAAAATAGGAACCCCTTCCACTAAATTTAGTTAGTATTAAGATTCTTTTACAGTGAGTGCAGTGGAGCTGACGCTGAAGTCATTAAGTATTTGGTTATATTATCGCTAGTCTCACTGAACTCTTCTGAATTCTACATGTCATGTGTGGTCTGGCGTCTCCTTACCAGCAACAGGTCCCAGGTTCAAAACCGAGCGAGGTGGCGCAGTGGTTAGCACACTGGACTCGCATTCGGAAGGACGACGGTTCAATCCCGCGTCCGGCCATCCTGATTTAGGTTTTCCGTGTTTCCCTAAATCGCTCCAGGCAAATGCCGGGATGGTTCCTTTGAAAGGACACGGCCGACTTCCTTCCCCATCCTTCCCTAATCCTATGAGACCTATAACTTGGCTGTTTGGTCTCTTCCCCCAAACAACCAACCAACCAACCAGGTTCAAACTAGTTAATTCCCTAAAAAACACGGTCAGAGCATCGTTGAGCGAAAGTCGTAGGGAGGCACAATATACAACAAACAGACACCACGCAGAATGTTAGAACGGAACCGACGAATGTTTCTTCTATATCTTCTGCAAAACATTTATAACTATCAGTTCTTCATCTCTCTATAACGGTGCTTCACCTCTCTAGAACGGTGTTCCTCTTCTCTGTTTCTCAAAAGAACGCAGTATCACCGTACAAGTTGGAAACATGAACGAGTGAGAAGCAACACAATGAGTGCCGGCTTTATAGCTGAAAAGTGTTTTGAGGAAAGGGGAGAGGAGGGGAGGACATTTCCCGTTATTTCTTCCAGTACTCACAACGGGAGAGGTTCTTTGCACTCTCCTATCCTCCGGATGTTTCTTCAGAATGTCGTATATAACTGAACGCTCCAGTACAGGGAGATCACAACTTACAAATTGTCACATACAAAGGTTGATTTTCCTCCGCACATTCTATTCATTCTCAAGTGTACAAAACATAATGCCATTTCGCTAAATATTAAAAAAACAGAGTAAAATCAAACCCAGAAGATTGCGTATGCATATCAGTTATTATATCCAATACACTACCACAAGTATGTAGATTTAGTGATATTTATACCATGATAATTTACTACAGAGAAGATGAAAACTTGAGCGTTTCTGCATTCCATGTTCAAAGGAGAAATTGAGAGGGTATTTACAAATCATTCCGGCATTTACTGATCAGAATTAGACATAGTGTCTTGCAAAAATCAGTTCAGAGATAGCGACTGTACACTGGTATGTGAATAAGGTATACATGGCGTAAGTAATTATCAAAACCATTGCTATCTGTTAATGCTTCCGAACGTCTGAAACTTTCATTAGCTGTAGTATAACACAAAATATCTAATACATAACTGGGGTCTACTTGCAGTGGCGCCAGAACATCCAGTACCGCGTCCTACGACCACTGACCAATCGCCAAGCGCGGGAGTGTTTACATAGGCATTGTTGTTACGATTAATAGGGTATAGTTCATTGTTGCTCTACGGCAAGATAAATGTGATGCTGCGTTATACGTTGATGCCGTTTGACACCTGAACAGTGTTTTTGATAGTTGAGAATTACGTAAGTATTCCCAACGCCATATGTATCTTTTGCAGCTATTAATTCGTATTCTGTGGGGTTCTTTTTCAAGATCTTAAGAGCTTACGTCTCGTTTTGTTGCATAAGAAGATTTAAAAATCTTTATTTACACAGAAACTAAGAGGTTTTCCAAATATTTTTTCTTAACAGTAAGAAAAGAATTCTGTACGTTACAGAAATGTGCACACCAGCCTTGAAGAAATCGTTTTTCTTTATTTCACAATGAGAAGTGAATGATTACAAATATTATATTTCTGACAAAAACATACCTTTATTTTATTTTGTAGCTCATCCAAGAACATCCGTGTATGACCGAATATAAAAAGTAATGAGTTCGACGCCCTATACCTCTATACACTGAAACATTAAGTGTATGTGCATACACAAAAAATAGATTACTTAATTAATTAAACAATTCATGTTATAAACTCTGTTTTAATTGTAAGCGCAGTAAATGGACGTGAGTGAGACAGACACCAGCGAAACAGGATGAAGCCGTGCTTGTATGTTTCTTTGTAGGATAATACTGGTGCCTTAAGTACTTGTTTTCCTGCATAAATGAAATACTACTGCTGCTGATCAAAAATTTCTCTTACCTTACGTTTCTATTAAGCCACAAAACAGTCATCTACAGAAGTAAAATCTTCATGTTTTGTTACTGTTTTATAGTTTACGTATTATTCAATGTTACCAGAATGTTTCATTGGTTCGCTTACTCGAAAATTTATTCTATTTCTGTCCGCTGCTGCAATAGACACGTTGAACGTATTTTCTTTAATTTGGTAACACATTTACGTCAGGTAATATATCTACTGTAACAAGAGTCGTAATAGTGATAGACGAACATTACAAGTTAAAAACATCTCATTTGGCTTTGATTTTATTACTAAACCGATTCTGTAAGTTAGCTTAAAATATGAAACGAAATGATCGTATGGCATTGTTGGCTGGGAGGCCCCATGTGGGGAAGTTCGGCCACCGTATTGCAAGTCCTCTTTAGTTGACGCCACTTCGGCGACTTGCGAGTCAATGATGAGGAAAGACACACAACACCCAGTCGTCACGAGGCAGAGCAAATCCCTGACTCTGCCGGGAATCGAACCCAGGACCGCGAGCGCGGTAAGCGAGAACGCTACCGCAAGACCACGAGCTGCGGACAGCTTAAAATATAATAATCCGTAATTGAAAGCATATCCACTCTAACAGATTCTTATTAAGTAAGTAATAAAAAATAAATCTTCAAATCGAAAGATGCGTACAATTTGTCTTACTTTCTGTCGCTGCATATATGTGGGTGCGAGTGTCGTACATTGAAAAAAAAAAGTATTATGTGTGACATATGGATACTGAATCGAAACATTGTATTTGCTTTGTATTTCCGACTGTAAATTCATTAAAATGAATCTGGAGTGCTCCAGTGCCGTTTCCTGTTTCGCTGTTTAAAATTTAAAGCGTATTGATATTTGTTATTTCGTAGAGAATAACATTACAGCGAATCACCACGTTAGTGCATTTTACATTCATGATCAAAACTTTGTTCCCTGAATTTCAGTTTATTTCTCGTTTCTCTCATTCTGTTCGAGTCTGGTGTTCTACCCAGACCATTTTTCTTATATTTATACATGCCTTCTACCATATATCACGGCAACTGAAGCTTGTAGTTATTCTTGCTGTTATTTTCTGAAGAAAGCTACGAATGAACTTTTTACAGTGGAAATAAATAGACGCTATGATTAATTAGACTTTCATTCAATTTCATGAATTCTTAGTATCAGTTATATTATGTTTCTCCTCTGAAGTTAGTTCATGTTATTGGGATAACTTTTAATTTATGTGTTTTATGACAAAGTGATTCGATTAAGAAATACATAAAAACAGTGTTACTCCTGACGCATAATGAGACCCTATTGTGTGACGCTTTGGCTGGAGACTAAGGAAACATTTCCCTGTTGTATGGCGACAGCCTTTCGTTTGCCGTGTCTACACAGCTAAATAGTCACTAGGCTTTATTCTACAATTTTAGGCTCTCGTGTCTATATACACGAGTCTCACTTCAGCTAGTGACTGTTAAAACATTGATTTCCAAGTGCAGTTTGCTTCAGAAACAAACGAGAAAACAACACAAAACAAAAATTTGCATCAATAACAAACGTTCAGTTTCCTAGTGCTGTGAAATGTGGAAAAAAACTCAAGTGGCAATTATAAGAAGAGAAACGGCACCAAAAATGGAACAGAAACGTAAAATCGTCCGCGCAGCCTATAAGTAGAATTTAAAATATACCTCATCATAGCAAAAACCAATCGCCAGAACTGTATATACCCTATAGGTACATTGCCCGATAATATAAGCTAAATAGTAAAAATATGGACATATTCCAGGCCACTGAAGATGCCTTGCAGAGAATAAAGGTGAAACGCGTGTGGCACGAAATTGTGGTTCACTTGTAGTCGGACGGTCCAAAAAGTAAAAATTATCAATGTACCGTAAAATTCCGTACTGTTGTCCATGTGATGGTCAATTCTCATGACATTGCTCTACCTCTAGCACTGCCTGGTGCTGCAAGGTCAGTTACAGCAACATCAGCCTCGTCCATAGGAATAGAACGTCTTCCTCTTCCTGTTGCCAATTTTTTCGGATTTCATGACCATTTTCTTTAAACCTTTTAATGACATCAAGCATCTCCTCAGACCGTTCAGTCGGTGATACTCTCTCAGTTCAGCACTGTAATTTCTGTCGTTTACATAAAACAGTTTAACTAACGGCGCACGTTCTCTCATCTCGATAGACATACAGTTTATTCAAGGTATGTGTTGTGAAATTACAGAGTGGACATCATACCGTCGTACAAACGATGTACGCCATCAAATCTGCACCTGGTGGACACAACTGGATTGCATGAGCAGATCAACCAACTTTTTTCTGCCGTACGATGACTGCAACACTCACTGGACCTCTGTTAGAAGTGGCCCTTTAACTAAAACTAAAAGGAAGTTACATGTCTGCGCTCTGGCGGCTACTTTTTGCAATATCGCCCGTGAACCAATAAAAACTGGTACACTGATTTCACCAATAGTCAAGTTTTTTTACGGAAAAAGAGCGCCTTTTTTCAAAATAAATGTTATTTGTAGGTGAAGCTTACATTTAAGAAACAGGTCTACAAATGCGAGTCGCTGACTCTTCGTCGTGTAATGTACCTGTTGATAACGGATCTCCGCAGCAGCAGCTCTCTCACTCCTGTGGTGTTTGCTTAGATGTTCAGCACTCACTTCCAGTTTCAGGTAGCGGGTAGTCAGTCAATTTCACGAGCAGCATGCTTTACAATGTGTGGTCAGAAGACTGGAAGGTCACTGCTGAGCACTGGAAATATTTGTTGCCAGTTGTAACCTCGGCCAGGGTTTATCTTATGAGTGCTGACTGGAAAAAGGCGAAGTCTGTTTAATTTCTTCCTGCACAATGGTGAATTGCTTGTAACGTCAATACGCAACAGCATTTACTGCACTTCTTTGCAGTAAGACTCGTAGCTTCGGAGCTGTTGGCGGTGATAGAAACAGCCGCTTGTATCTTACCGTGAATTATTCACACCTGTCACTAGCCACGCCGTGGGAAGCGGTACCTGTGTCAGTTCGAGCGACAGAATATTCAAGCCCTTAAGAATCTAAATAAACTATATTAAAGATCATGCAATTTACTTAAAAGTCAATATACTGCCCTTTGTTATTTAGAAGAAGATTTGTTCTCAGATTTCTAGCTGGTACACTTTCAGAGTTGGAGAAAATTACCTAAAATACCCCGAACCGACACTTGTAAGATTAAAGTCAGTTAGGATTCATAATAGTCTGTCTTTTAGTATCATTTGGAATCTTTATCAAAGTTCACAAAATGTTAGGTCAATTTGTTTCAATTTTCATAATTAAAAACGTTAACTATTTTTAATTTTTTGTAATATAAAACCCAGAAAAGATTAATAACTATTTGTTTTGTTATTTTGGAATGAATGAGAACGAGTGAGCGTGTGTATGTAGGACATACGTAAGGATTCAATATTATACTATATACACCATTACGTAACTGTGTCGTGGGAAACTTGTGTTTTACCCCCATTGTTGATGACATATGTCTAAGCACACTTGTTTTTGTAAGAAGACAACCAGAATTGTCATTTGTAGAATAATAGTTTTCTAAATTTATATCAAGATTAGTTTCCTTTTCGTTTGGTTTTGTTAAATAATTTATTAATATTTCACGTTTCTTGCAGTGGCCATTTTCGCAGCAGCTGTATATAAATTGCAGCTGTTTCAAAGAAAACGCGTTTTGCATGCTGCACATCAAAATTTTTATTTTTATTTGTGCACTCAGACGCGTTTCGCCGTTTGTACTAGTTATCTTCAGTGGGTGCCCTGTAATATTACAAGATTTCTCCTTTTTTCACATAGGTTATACTTTCCCATCTAGGCTATAGATTTAAAAACAGTTGCCAGATGAGAAAAAGCAGTTTGCTTGGATGCAGTGAATTACAAGTTACCTGTAAGTACCGTTCCACTTCGTAAAAAACGTTAAGGAACTGTTTTTAAATCTATAACCCAGATGTGAACCCGTAACCTATGTGTGAAAAGGACAAATCATGTAATATTTCAGGACACCCACTGAAGATGCATTGTAAAAAATGCGAAACGCGTCTGGGTACACTAATAAAAATAAAAATTTTGATGTGCAGCATGCAAAAGGCATTTACTTTTAAACAACTGCAATTTATTAATATTTGTATGACGAAGTGACGTAAATGCATCTGTGAATGTTGATTGGTGTAGGACAGTTTTGGTGCGAGAATGATCTCGAACGATTGTTATGATTGGCTGGTCATTTTGATCAACTAATCAGAGTTTAGCAGTTTCCCCACACCGCCAGGTACCTATAGAATGTGGGAGGAGCAACATTCAAGTTAGTCGCTGGCTAGCTATCAGACGTGAAGGTCATGTTGGAAGCGTCTGTCTACATTACGAGTAAAATGAAGAAGTTATTGCTTTCTCCTTTTCTGATTATATTGCCATGAAAACAGTTGCATTTACGGACAGATTGTCAAAATGTGAGCTTGGTGAAGTGATTTGTTAAAGAGATAAAAGCCTATGAACATTCAGCCTTTGTAAAATTCCGCCTTACATGCTTCATATTCGATTATGGAACATTCGGCGTGCAATTTCTTTATTAGAAATCCACTGAAAAAGGACTGAATGTGAAACCCGTATATTGTAGCAGACTAATGACTGTAAATCGCGTAATAATTCGGGTTGGACTTAGGTACATTTCAGGCTGCCTACCCCCAGGAACCATGGACATGGCCGTTGGTGGGGAGGCTTGCGTGCCTCAGCGATACGGATGGCCATACCGTGGGTGCAACCACAACGGAGGGGTATCTGTGGAGAGGCCAGACAAACGTGTGGTTCCTGAAGAGGGGCAGCAGCCTTTTCAGAAGTTGACTGATCTGGCCTTGCAACACTAACCAAAACGGGCTTACTGTGCTGGTACTGCGAACGACTGAAAGCAAGTGGAAACTACAGCCGTAATTTTTCCCGAGGGAATGCAGCTTTACTGTATGGTTAAATGATGATGGCGTCCTCTTGGGTAAAATATTCCGGAGGTAAAATAGTCCCCCATTCGGATCTCAAGAGGACGTCGTCACCAGGAGAGAAAAAAAAAAAAAACTGGCGTTCTACGGATCGGAGCGTGGAATGTCAGATATCTCATCGGGCAGGTAGGTTAGAAAATTTAAAAACGGAAATGGATAGGTTGAAGTTAGATATACTGGGAATTAGTGAAGTTTGGTGGCAGGAGGAACAAGACTTTTGGTCAGGTGAATACAGGCTTATAAATGCGAAATCAAATAGGGGTAATGCAGGAGTAGGTTTAATAATGAATAAAAAAATAGGAGTGCGGGTAACCTACTACCAACAGCATAGTGAACGCATTATTGTGGCCAAGACAGACACGAAGCCCATGCTTACTGCAGTAGTACAAGTTAATATGCCAACTAGCTCTACAGATGAAGAAATTGATGAAATGTATGATGAGTAATTATTCAGGTAGTGAAGGGAAACGAAAATTTAATAGTCATGGGTGACTGGAATTCGAGAGTAGGAAAAGGGAGAGAAGGAAACGTAGTGGGCGAATATGGATTGGGGGAGAGAAATGAAAAAGGAAGCCGTCTGGTAGAATTTTGCACAGAGCATAACTTAATCATAGCTAACACTCTGTTCAAGAACCATAAAAGAAGGCTGTATACATGGAAGAATAATGGAGATACTGGAAGGTATCAGATAGATTACATAATGGTAAGACAGAGATTTAGAAACCAGGTTTTAAATTGTAAGACAGTTCCCGGGACAGATGTGGACTCTGACCACAATCTATTGGTTATGAACTGTATATTATAACTGAAGAAACTGCAAAAAGGTGGGAATTTAAGGAGATGTGACCTGGATAAACTGATTAAACCAGAGGTTGTACAGAGTTTCAGGGACAGCATAAGGGAACAATTGACAGGAATGGGGGAAAGAAATACAGTAGAAGAAGAATGAGTAGCTCTGAGGGTTGAAGTAGTGAAGGCAGCAGAGGATCAACTGGATAAAAAGACAAGGGCTAGTAGAAATCTTTGGGTAACAGAAGAAATATTGAATTTAATTGATGAAAGGAGAAAATATAAAAACGCAGTAAATGAAGCAGGCAAAAGGGAATGAAAACGTCTCAAAAATGAGACCGACAGGAAGTGCAAAATGGCTAAACAGGGATGGCTAGAGGACAAATGTAAGGATGAAGAGGCTTATCGTACTAGGGGTGAGATAGATACTGCCTACAAGAAAATTAAAGAGACCTTTGGAGAGACGAGAACCACTTGTATGAACATCAAGAGCTCAGATGGAAACCTATTTCTAAGCAAAGAAGGGAAAGCAGAAAGGTGGAAAAAAATATGGAGGGTCTATACAAGAGCGATATACTTGAGGATAGTACTATTTACAATTTGTACAGAAACCAGATGGCAATTATAAGAGTCGAGGGACATGAAAGGGAAGGAGTGGTTTGGAAGGGAGTGAGACAGGGTTGTAGCCTCTCCCCGATGTTATTCAATCTGTATATTGAGAAAGCAGTAAAGGAAACAAAAGAAAAATTCGGAGTAGGTATTAAAATTCATGGAGAAGAAATAAAAACGTTGAGGTTCGCCGATGACATTGTAATTCTATCAGAGACTGCAAAGGACTTGGAAGAGTAGTTGAACGGAATGGACAGTGTCTTGAAAGAAGGAAAACGAGGGTAATGGCATGTAGTCAAATTAAGTCGGGTGATGCTGAGGGAATTAGATAAGGAAATGAGACACTTAAAGTAGTAAAGGAGTTTTGCTATTTGGGGAGCAAAACAACAGATGGTGGTCGAAGTACAGAGGATAATAAATGTAGACTGGCAATGGCGAGCAAAGCGTTTCTGAAGAAGAGAAATTTGTTATCATCGAATATAGATTTAAGTGTCAGGAAGTCGTTTCAAAAGTATTTGTATGGAGTGTAGGCATGTATGGAAGTGAAACATGGACGATAAATAGTTTGGACATGAAGAGAATAGAAGCTTTCGAAATGTGGTGCTACAGAAGAATGCTGAAGAATAGATGGGTAGATCACATATCTAATGAGGAAGTATTGAATAGGATTGGGGAGAAGAGAAGTTTGTGACACAACTTGACCAGAAGAAGGGGTCGGTTGGTAGGACATGTTCTGAGGCATCAAGGGATCACAAATTTAGTATTGGAGGGTAGCGTGGTGGGTAAAAATCGAAGAGGAAGACCAAGAGATGACTACACTAAGCAGATTCAGAAGGATGTAGGTTGCAGTGGGTACTGGGAGATGAAGAAGCTTGCACATAATAGAGTAGCATGGAGAGCTGCATCGAACCAGTCTCAGGACTGAAGGCAACAAAAGCAGCGTGTACTGGGATGCATGAACTGTGAGCTGAGGACAGTGATGTTATTCGTTAATTAATTCGGACTCAGTGCAAGTGTTTAAGTTTTGAACCTAAAGAAATAAAAGAGCTCGCTGCAGAATTTTGTCATTTTTCTAGAGGGATGAAGCAATCGCCCTCCACCCGGAATTTGTGTTACAAGATATTACAGGACAGCTTGGCGCCAGAGTTAACGGGGACTTTGTAAACGTAAGTATTGACAGTATTTTTCTTCAACGCTGTTTTTAACATCGTCCTAACAGTATCTACGTATGCAGAGCAACGGGCTGGTGATCTGACGTCGTACTGAGGTAGGTGGAACTTTTGTAGTGAACAGTCCGACGAGAGACAGTGGTCAAACAATTACGCAACGCAATGCGACTTTTAACCCTCCCAGCCGCAAGCTATCGCGTTTTCTTGCGTGAATTCTTAATGTTCAAAATTATCGTACTAATTCATCTGAAGAAGGATCACTGGCTTTCACGTAAAATCTTTGAGTAGACAGTTTCCGAACTAATATCTGCAATGTGAATTATTATCGTACTAATACATAAGAGACACGATTAAAAGATATTGTCACATTGCAGTATGCCACATTTTCAGAACCACTTACGTTCGTTTTTCAGAAGACCGAGTTCAGACTTATAATAAAAGCCAGAGACCACTAAATCACTGCCATCAAATTTCTTTGTCACAGCAGCAGCCTTTGGTGCACAGCGTGCACTAGGTAACTGCTGCGTCCAAAAATGCTTCACGTACCATAAAATTTTCTTCTTCTCCGTAGACCAGTGACTGTAGGTCTTTTATCACCCTAACGGACGTTGCAAGCTCTTGATAGTAATCAGTGTCTTCCAAATAGTCCCACAACAATAAGTACTGAGTCTCACAGCCTGTTGATAGATATATCTGCCACTCACCTGTATCTTCGTACATCCAAATTTGAACTGGATGTTGGTGGGACATCGGCTGGTATAATTTTTTTTTTATTGAAAATGAAACTCCTCCAGCTGTATTTAAGATTTCATATTTATTTGGCTACTAGTTTCGACGTTGCGTCAACGACATTTTCAGGCCCGTACCCTTTAATGATATCAATTGTGTTTGGCTGTGTACTATACGTCCGCGGTGAGACCAATACGTGTTCCACATGGATGGCGGGCAATAGCTTCCCGCCATCCATTTGGAGCACATAATGGTGCGGACTACAAGTAGATTAGCGAATCCCTTTTTTTTCTTTGTAAAGATATTCTGTATACCATGTTCTACGTATTTCAGTATCCCCTTATGGATCTATTAGAGAAAGAAGTACGTCTAATCTAATAATCCATTAGAGGCGGAGCACAAGCTCGTATTACTAAGAGTAAGTAAGGATATCGGCTGCCTCGTTTTCAAGTGAAACACACTCAGAAATTTCCTTAACTGATCTAGGAAAACCACGGAAAATGTCGATTTGAAACGCCGTTCTCCTGGCCAGTGAACGGAAACTGCGAAAACTCTCCGACGAGTGCCTGAGCTTATGCCCTCCACAGTCATTCCTCATCTGAACTCGTTTAGTTCTGTAAGTAAACTCGGCCTGATACAAGTCAGGACTATACGGTAACACATTATGTCCGTCCTTACACACCCCTGCAGTCTTGGTGTTCTGTTAGTTTTAGGCTCTCAATATAAATATGAAGTCAGTCCAGCTGTAATATGTGTGATAGTTAAATTACCCGACTTGGATTATTTTATTCTCACTAAAATGCTCGTACGCTATGTGATCAAAAGTATCCGGACACCTGGCTGAAACTTACAAGTTTGTGGCGCCCTCCATTGGCAATGCTGAAGTTCAATATAGTGTTGGCCCACTCTTGATGGCTTGATGACAGCTTCCACTCTCGCAGGTATATGATCAGTAAGCTGCTGGAAGGTTTCTTGTGAAATGGCACCCCATTCTTCATTGAGTGCTGCACTGAGGAGAGAAGCGATGTAGATCGGCGAGGCCTGGCACGAAGTCGGCATTCCAAAACATCACAAGGATTTTCTCTAGGATTCATGTCAGGACTCTGTGCAGGCCTGTCAATTACAGGGATGTTATTGTCGTGTAACCACTCCGTCACAGGCCGTGCGTTATGAACAGGTGCTCAATCGTGTTGAGAGATGCAATCGCCATCCTCGAATTGCTCTCCAACAGAAGCAAGATGATACATGAGACACCAGTGTAGGTCTGTGCAGTGATAGTACCACGCAAAACAACAAGGAATGCAAGCCCCCTCTATGAAGAACTCGACGACACCATAACACCACTGCCTCCGGATTTTACTTTTGGTACCACACACGATGGCAGATGATATTCACCGGAAATTCGCCACACCCACACTCTGCCATCGAACCGTCACTCTGTGTACTGTGATTCGTCACTCCACACAACGTTTTTTCACTGTTCCATCGTCCAATGTTTTCACTCCTTACACCAAGCAAGGCGTCGTTTGGCATTCACCGGCGTGATGTGTGGCTTATGAGAAGCCACTCGACCATGATATCCAAGTTTTCTCACCTCCCGCCGAACTGTCATAGTACTTGCAGTGTATCCTGATGCAGTATGAAATTCATGTGTGATGGTCTGGATAGATGTCTGACTATTACACATTACGACCGCCTTCAACAGTCAGCGGTCTCTGTCAGTCAACAGACGTGTCTCTTCACGTTTCCACTTCACTATAACATCGGAAACAGTGGACCTAGGGATGTTCAGGAGTGTGGAAATCTCGTGTAGAGACATATGACACAAGTGACACCCAATCACCTGACCACGTTTGACGTCCGTGAGTTCCGCGGAGCGCTCCATTATCCTCTCTCACGATGTCTAATGACTACTGAGGTTTTGATATGGCGTACCTGGCAGTAGGTGGCAGCATAATACATCTAATACGAAAAACGTATGCTTTTGGGGGTGTCCGGATGCTTTTGATCACATAATTTATATGAATAACTGTTTCAGTAACGAGCCTGCAATATACGTATGTCGAATGATAACCTGTCATCCACTGTGAAGGAAAACGCGATTTAAGTTTCTCCCTAGCCCGTCGGAAGCAAGATTGTAATACGAAGTTTAACTGAGCGACAGAAGATCTAAGGCTGGTGAAACATTAAGTGAAAGATTCAAATGGAAATGTTAAAAAGTAAACACAGAGCATTTAATCATACAATGAGGGCTTTCACGCCCATTATTCGTTACATGGCCTCACGGAGAAAAAGGAATCCCACAATTTCCAAACTTTCTGAATGATTTTCATTCTAATATACAGTAAACTATGAAAAAAGAAGCCAAATTTCATCTTTAGAAATATAAATTCTTAGAAAACCCGACGGAACTTCAGGACACGAAGTCTACAGTAGACCCACCTATACGTATAGATACGTTCATAGAAATTCCAATTACTATCCCGACCAGAAAAGAGGAGTTATTCAAACTTTGGTGGTTCGGGCTGAATGAATCCGTGAACCACAGTACTTGGAGGACGAGCTCGAGCATTTAAGAACTGCCTTCAAAAAGAAACGACATCTCTGACAAAGAGACAAATAGGCCATTACATCCTAAAATATCTGAAAGTTCTAATGAATAAAAACCTATTAGAAGAAAGTTTTTTTTTTTTTCCTGTTGTAAGGACGTTCGCAGATCGTGAGATGAGCAGAGTATTCACAAGTTAGGGAATTGACAGTTTTTAAACCAGCAAGAAAGATGCACGAATATTTGAACAGTGCACACTACGCCCACCACTTACCGCAGCAGGAGTATATAAAATCCTTTGCTCATGAGGTCAAGTTCACATATGAAGTACCCACCTTAAGAAACACAGGAGCTGTATATACTGTACTCTGCTAACAGAGACAAATAGACAGCTCAGAACGTGCACTGGGACCATAGAACCTCCAAATTCATTTCTCTGGTATTCCTTTTATAACCCTAGAACGTCCTGAGACACCACAGAAATTCAAAATCACAGAAACAACTTTCACAGAAAAGAGCCTTGAAATGAGCCAAGTTGGGTGCCTTAGTATTAAATGAAGTTCTATAACACACGTCCCACAGGTCTCCATGGCCTTAAGCAGCGAACTGATGGGGTTACGGCCGGACAGTTGCCTCGATACGTATAAACAGTTCGGTTTGCTGAGCTTGTTTGAAACTGTAATTGTTTTGTGAGTTGTTATGGCGTCTGATGATATCTCCAGCAATGGAGGACGAAGCGTTATGCGGAGAAATGCGACGTAGACCACAGCTTAATGCCCATAAAAAATATATCATCAAAATTACGAAATATTTAACTATCACTGAGCATTATGAGACACTATCAGCGACCTATGCATCGATTTAAGTACCAGTATAAAATTCAAGATGTTAAGATCTTACTCTGCAGTTTCCTAAGCAAAATACTATGTATAACATATACATAACAGTGATGACTACAGCTATAGCTGCTGAATTTTGTAAGCAACTTAAAACAATAGGAGCCCTCCAACCGGCAGTGCGTCAACATGCCAACTCTGATGGACAAGCGATTCTTCTAACAGCGCAACTAGTTCCGGACAGTAGTAGAAACTGAGCTCCTTAGTGTCTTACGAAGTCATAATATTATCGAGTCTTTGTTGTGATCGTCAGTCCGAAGACTGGTTTCGTGCAGCTCTCTCGACTGTTTCATCCTGTGCAATTTTACTAACACCTCTTCCCCAAAACCATCACTTTTCACAAACCCCTTATTTTAATCGTGTCATACAGTTCCTTTTTTACCCAATTCGGTTCATTACTTATGCAATATACACATAATATCTTCTATTGCACCACATTTCATAAGCTACAATTCTGTTCTTTTCTGAACCGCTTATCGTCCGCTTTTCATTTCCGCATAATGCTACACTATACGAGTCGATACATACCTTTAGAAGAGACTTCCTAACACTTACATTTCTATAGAGAATTAAATTTTTTTCAGAATTTTTTCCTAGTTATAGCCAGTCTATGTTTTATGCCCTGTCTATTTCAGGCACAGTCAACTGCTTTGCTGCCCAAATAACAAAACTCTTCTATTACTTTTCCTAATCTAGCTCCCTAAGCATCACATGATTTAATTCGACTGTCCCCCATGATCATTGTTTTACTTTTCTTCATGGTCATCTTACAACCTCTTTTCAGGATACTTCCATTTCGTTCAAGTGTTCTTCCTGGTTCTTTGCTGTCTCTGACAGAATTAGAATGCCATCGGAAAACCTCAATGTTTTTATTTCTTCTCCCTGAACTAATTTATTTCGCAGGTTTTTTTTCCTTTGATTCCCGTTAGTGCTTGCTCAGTCTACTAACTGAATTACATTCGGATTAGGCTACAACCCTATCTCACTCCTTTCTCACCTATTGCTTCC
This sequence comes from Schistocerca gregaria, assembly GCF_023897955.1. Taxonomy (NCBI): domain Eukaryota; kingdom Metazoa; phylum Arthropoda; class Insecta; order Orthoptera; family Acrididae; genus Schistocerca; species Schistocerca gregaria. Next base: position 800,786,924 of record NC_064920.1, read on the forward strand.
CTTTCATGTATTTCGACTTTTATAAGTGCAGTCTGATTTCTGCTGTACACAATCTCTCGCTCTTCGTAGTTTCCCCCAGCTATCTTCAGAATTTCAAAGACTGTATCCCAGCCATCACTGTCAAAAGAGGTGGGGCAACGCATTATTGGCTTGCACTATTTGTAAAGCTCTTTCTCTTGAATAAATCATCCAGTTTTTCTCAAATTGGAAATTGTAATAATTTGTTTGATGTACATTTACTTCACATCCATCACTTTACGCCCGATTCGAATAATTCCTTTCCGGTGCGCCCACCCCCTTTTTTGTATAAGTCTGAAGGAATGCAGTCCAATCCAGGTGCGTTGTTTTCTTATATATATTTCAGTGCTCTGTCAAATTAGTTCATCTCGCAGTACCATATATCCAGCTTAATCTTTAACTGATTCCATGCTACATTATTGTCTTAAACTTCATTTCCTTTGAATACCCACCTTTCTGTTTTTCCTTATTTCCTTAGTACTGGCTTGACATCTGACGTTCTGAAGTATTTATTCAGTTGTTTCTCATGCCTCAGAAGATCTCTTTCGTTTTACAGTTGGCTTCATCTATATTTCCCCTGGTTGTGCATGGTCCTACGGTCGTACATTTGTCCTCTAGCCATTCCTGATTTGCTAATTAGCATTTTATGTGAATCCCATTTTTTAGACGCCTGTATTCCTTTCGGCTGCTTCAGTTGCTGCATTTTTATATTCCCTCCTTTCGTCAATTAAATTCATTAAATTCCGTGCTATCCAATGATTTCTACTAGGTCTAGTCTTTTTACCTACTTGATCCTCTTCTCCCTTCACTATTTCGTCTCTCAAAGATACCCATACGTCTTCTACTTCATTTCCTTCCCCAGTTTGAGTCAAGTGATGCCTAACACTCCCTTTAAAACTCGGAACAGACTCGGGCTCTTTCAGTTTATCCATGTACCGTTTCCGCTATTTCTTAGCATTTTGTAATTTCTTAAGTTTTAACTTACAGTTTGCAACTAATAAATTATGGCCAGGGTCACGATCTGTCCCTGGACATGTAATACAGTTTAAAATTTCGTCTCCATATCTCAGTCTTATGATTATACAATCAATGTGAAACCTTTCAGTTTCTCTAGGTCACTTCCACGCATACAATCTTCTTAAATCGTTGGAAATGATTAATAATCACTTTGTGCAGAATTCTACCAGGTACTCCTACTTCATTTCCCTTCCCCAGCCCAGATTCCATTATTTTTCCCTGTCTTTCTTTTACCGCTATCGGATTCCAGTCCCGCATCCAAATTAAATTTTGGTCTACCTTAACTGCTTGAACATTTTTTATCTCATTATATGTTCTATATCTTCATCATCTACACAGTTAGTTGACATATTAACTTCTGTGGTAGGCTTTGGCTTCGTGCCTATTTGGTTACAACAATAAGTTCACTATTCTCCCCGCCTGGAGATCCGAATGGGCAACTATTTTACCTCCAGAATATTTTACTCTACAGGATTCCATTAATATTTAACCATACAGAAGAGCTGCACTTCGTTTGGAAGCATTACGGCTGCAGTTTCCCATATTTTCAGCTGTTCGGATGTGCCCAAACAGCAAGATCACGTGGGATAATGATACAAGGTCATATTAATCGTCTAGACTGTTGCCCCTGTAGCTACTTAAAAGAGTGCCGAGCCATTAAGGAACCAAATGTTTATCTGACCTATCCACACACACCGCTCCATTATGGCTGCACCTGCGGTATGGCAGTTGTGCGTTGAGACACTCAAGCCACTGTTATCGAGTATCACCCGAATCAGAAGAAATGCACTACTGACCATTAAAATTGCTACACCAACAAGAAATGTAGATGTAAACGGGTATTCATTGGACAAATGTATTATACTAGAATTGACGTGTGATTACATTTTCATGCAGTTTGTGTGCATAGATCCTGAGAAGTCAATTCCCAGAGCAACCACCTCTGGCCGTAATAAAGGCCTTGATACGCCTGGACATTGAGTCCAACAGAGCTTGGATGGCTTGTACAGGTACAGCCGCCCATGCAGCTTCAACACGATACCACAGTTCATCAAGAGTAGTGACTGGCGTATTGTGACGAGTCAGTTGCTCGGCCACCATTGACCAGTAGTTTCAATTGGTGAGAGATCTGGAAAATGCGCTGGCCAAGACAGAAGTCGAACATTTTCTGTACCCAGAAAGGCCCATACAGGACCTGCAACAAGCGGTCGTGCATTATCCTGCTGAAATGTAGGGTTTCGCAGGGATCGAATGAAGAGTAGAGCCACAGATCGTAACACATCTGTTCAAAGTGCCGTCAATGCGAACAAGAGGCGACCAAGACACGTAACCAATGGCACCCCATACCATCACGCCGGGTGATACGCCAGTATGGCGATGACGAATATACGCTTCCAATGTGCGTTCACCGCGATGTCGCCAAACACGGATGCGACATCATGATGCTGTGAACAGAACCTGGATTCATCCGAAAAAATGACATTTTGCCATTCGTGCACCCAGGTTCGTCGTTGAGTACACCATAGCAGGCGCTCGTGTCTGTGATGCAGCGTCAAGAGTAACCGCAGCCATGGTCTCCGAGCTGACAGTCCATGCTGCTGCAAACGTCATCGAACTGTTCGTGCAGATGGTTGTTGTCTTACATACGTCCCCATCTGTTGACTCTGGGATCAAGACGTGGCTGCACGATCCGTTACAGCCAAGCGGATAAGATGCCTGTCATCTCGACTGCTAGTGACATGAGGCCGTTGAAAACCAGCACGGCGATCCGTATTACCCTCCTGAACCCACCGATTCCATATTCTGCTAACAGTCCTTGGTTCTCGACCAACGCGAGCAGCAATGTCGCGATACGATAAACCGCAATCGCGATAGGCTACAATCTGACCTTTATCAAAGTCGGAAACGTGATGGTACACATTTCTCCTCCTTACACATGGCATCACAACAACGCTTCACCAGGCATAGCCGGGCAACTGCTGTTTGTGTATGAGAAATGGGTTGAAAACTTTCCTCATGTCAGCACGTTGTAGGTGTCTCCACCGGCGCCAACATTGTGTGCATGCTCTGAAAACCTAATTATTTTCATATCACAACATCTTCTTCTTGTCGGTTAAATTTCACGTCTGTAGCACGTCATCTTCGTGGTGTAGGAATTTTAATGGCCAGTAGTGTATTATCTAAGCTGAACATTATCAAGTATCAAAAGAATTAAGATAACTATTTTTAGAACTCTCATGATCATCTTAATTTAGTGTGATAGTACGGTGTCCATTACTGATAGCTTTTCACTTCTGTAACCTAAACGACAGGTGTGTTGTGCCAATGCTTTCCGTGAATGCTTCCAGTAAGTGCCTCAAAAAAGGTACGGCACCTCTTTAGCAGACTATTGCTGCATACCCTTCATGTGAATTTTATTGTTGTGACAGTGAGTGCGCCTCTGCTTACAGTATGTCATTGTTCCGTTTGGTTCAGCATCTAGCACGACCGAAGTTATCTGGAAATATTTTACGAAGTATAATAATCAAGTGAAATATTTTGGCCTTTTACCTGTTTATACTTACAAGGAACCTCCCTATCGCACCCCTATCAGATTTAGTTATAAGTTGGCACAGTGGAAAGGCCTTGAAAAACTGAATACCGATCAATCGAGAAAACATGAAGAAGTTGTGTGGAACTATGAAAAAAATAAGCAAAATATACAAACTGGGTAGTCCATGTGCAAGATATGCAACATCAAGGACAACATGAACTCAGGAGTGGCGTTGTCCCGTGGTTAGATTGAGCAACTGCGAAACGAGACGTCCTTGGTTCAAGTCTTCCTAGGAGTGAAAAGTTTAATTTTTTTATTTTCAGACAATTATTATCTGTGTGTCCGTCCGTCCGATGCGAGGTAACTGCACCGTAGTATGGAGACGCTACACCTAAACGGAAAAATTTGAAAACGTTAAAAATATATGTTTTGACAGAGCACACGGAAAACTGTGCGACTGTGAAACTGTTGCATTCATTTGTTGCAGTTTATGTGACAAACTCTTATGTTTTCATCACTTTTTGGGAGTAATTATCACATCCAAAAGAAAACCTAATCGGGCAAGGTAGAAGAATCTTTTTACCCATTCGCCAAGTGTACAAGTTAGGTGGTTGACAACATATTCCTGTCATGTGACGCACATGGCGTCACCAGTGTCGTATAGCAGATATCAGACGTGTTTTCCTGTGAAGGAATCGGTTGACCTATGACCTTGCGCTCCGGTGTTTTCGGTTCCCCTTTGGAGAGGTACGTCCTTTCGTCTACTAATCGCATGATTTTGCGGTGCAGTCCCAAAGCATAGACACTAAACTTATTACAGTGAACAGACGTCAATGAACGAACGGACAGATCATAACTTCGCGAAAATAAAAAAAATTAACATTTCACTCGACGGAAGACTTGAACTAAGAACGTCTCGTTCCGCAACGGCTCACGCTAACCCCTGGACCTGATGTTGCATACCTTGCGCGTGGACTACCCAGTTTGTATATTTTGCTTATTTTTTCATAGTTCCACACAACTTCTTCCTGTTTTCTCGATTGATCTGTGTTCAGTTTTTCAAGGCCTATCCACTGTGCCACCTTATAAATAAGTCTGAGGAAGATGCGATGGGGAGGTTCCCTTGTTAGTATAACAAGTGCTTCAGTCCTAAAGTTGTTTAAATTGTCAGTGATAGTGTCCCTCATTGGATATAGTTGAAGTGTAAGCCTCCGTTCAGCTCACAGAGATTTTAGCTCGTATCGCTTTTAGTAATACGTGGGTACCAATTAATCCCATCTTTTTTACGACGGATGTCGGTTGACGTGCTTCAAAATTTCACGAGTAACTCTTCAAGTGGCTCACTTCCTTCCAGTAATTTCTCCCAAAGGAGTTTATTCAGAATCTTTATAGCGGCGTTGGACCGTCTAAGCAAGCCCTTCACGAATTGCGAAACTTTCCTTTGAAACTTCGCCGTTTTTAGTCGTTTAAATCTCTCACGAATGCCAAGCAGAAGAGAAATCATGTGCAGAGTTTCATATAAGAGATATTAAAAAAAATTAGCAGCTAAATTTAGTAGTGGCCATACTCGGACATTCTGCCTGCATAGCACAAGATCTATGTAATTGTTCCATTACATCTCTCTTCATGTCTCCTTCCACGGTATTCAGTCACGTTGTAGACGCTAACCGACGTTGCTAAAGATTAATTTACGATTTGAAATAGCTATCGTTCACTGCACAAGGTGCTGGTGTTCCCGTAATTTGCAGTTGATTTCAAAAGTATCGTCCTGCACATTTTTAGCTTCTTGAATTTTCATCTAAATTGTTGACATATTCTGTGATCAGTGACTGCCATTTCAGACACTTAATGTAAATTTATTCTTAAAATCTTAACTACTTATGGGGATGTACTGCTGCGAATATCATCAGTGTAGTTGAACATCTTATGTTGTATTTTAGATGTATGACCTTGATTTATATGCTTGCAGAGAAAAACTTCATATCCAATTTAACCCTACAGAGTACAGTGTGAAGGGAAGAAATGCGTCTGAGAGATTTAAATTAACTACAGTTAATTTAATTAACTTTACAATTGGAAATTAAGTGTAATGCTGCACCTTAAAATTTTTTATCCGATACAATTTTTACTGTCTTCATTTAGAAGAGTCATACGAAAAATTATATTTTTAACACGTTAATTGATTCTACCGCTGCTACTGGGTTAATTAGACAATATTTATTTATTTAATCGACCGTTTTTCAGCTTACAAGCCCATTAACGACTCATGACGTTGTTATAAACGGAAGATGGTTACTTAAATAAATGCTGTGCAATATACACATTTTTCGGCTTTTTATTTAAAATAAAAATTTTAACTCTGTTGTAATTTTTGTTTCTGTAATTATACTAAAATAAATGTTGTAATTTTTCGTAATATACTCCCGAGGATTCTTTCCCATCCCGCAGGTTCCGGATTACTCTTTGGGCACCACATTTCTGTGCCACCAGCTTCTGTTTGCGGGTATCTTCTTGTTTACAACTGTTTCTAAACAACACGTGTTTATCCCCTAAACACATTTGCAACACAAAGTAAATTTGTGCGTACTTTGCAGATACCTGTTGTCTTGGAGAGGCGACTCTCTTGCCGAATGGGATGACACGTGAGTGACGACGGTCAGTGTTACAGTCAAGTAAAGGATGGCCGATATCGGTGCATTTACCACGGCCAGATCGTGGAGCTCGATGCATGAGGTAGTCCGTTTCTCAGGACATGTGGCAACCGGTGTTGTCACGGCTCACTGTGCCACGAGTTACTGCGAGTACCCATATTCGGGGAAAGCCTCCGTCGATAGAGATGGCTGCTGTGGGGAATGTGACGTTGATGACGTGGTGTAAGCTGCACGTCGTGGTGTGTATAGATAGTCCGGTGTTAACGCCGCGCCGGCCCGGGTGGTCGAGCGGTTCTAGGCGCTACAGTCTGGGACCTCGCGGCCGCTGCGGTCGCGGGTTGGAAGCCTGCCTCGGGCATGGATGTGTGTGACGTCCTTAGGTTAGTTTGGTTTAAGTAGTTCAAAGTTCTAGGAGACTGATGACCTCAGAAGTTAAGTCCCATAGTGCTCAGAGCCATTTGAACCATTTGTTAACGCCGCGCTTCTTCCTTTGGAGCGACATCGGTGGCGGTCGCCGAGAAAGAAGTGTGTTTGCATCCCCTGACATCACAAGGTGGTTCAAAATTCGCATTACAGGCTTTTAAGGATTGTAGAGGGCACTTAGTTTGGATGTAATATCGGTTTGAGTATCAGATCAATTTCAAATCTCCCGCTTCACATTATTGACGCCGCGGGGACAATGTCTTCTGACCTGTGTGCTGTAGCAGCGCAAAGACGTGAACAATGTTTAGAGTGCTTGTCCTCGGATTCTCTTCTACGAGACGGAAGACGTTCTCCTCAAGGTCGAAAGAGCTGCTCAATCTTGGAGCACCACAGCCAACCCTCCTAGTTTAGAACTTACTGATTTCTCACATCCTTTATTGTAGTCGACGAAGGTGTTACGTATTGTCATAATTACAACACGGGAAAGAGAGGCCGTGGCGTGTATTTCACAGCACGCCGCACTGTAGATCTTACGAGAGCCAGCAGCCATCTCCGCCTTGGAGCGAACAGCTATTTCAGACGAGTTTAGTAATTCCTGACTGCGCGCTCAAATCCAGGCAAGCTTTCATTGACACACGAAAAGTTAAGACCTTTAGTGGGTACCCTTTCAACTACATATCGATTACCCATGAACCCTGCACAGAGCCGAGCGTTCGCGAAGTGCGGCGTACAAGTCGACTAGAGTGACGTCACAAGTTCGCTTCAGGACCCGTACAACAAGACCTGTAGACGGCGCCCTCCTCTCAGCTTTTGTGGTAACCGTGAAGAGGAATGTTTTACATCCGAACGGCACATTTCTGGATATGAGTTCCTTATCAAAACTTGATCTGCTAATTCCCCTCTACAATCCTTACAAGCCTGTATTAGGAATTTTGGGTTACTCTTTATAATGATGGAAGCTTGGTTCGTTCATTGGAGTACGGAGCAGGGTGTGAAGTTAAAATCTTCTGGGTGATTAGGCCGCTTCATGTTTCTTCTGAAATGCTAGCAGTAGTGGACACCAAAAGATCCTGAGGAAGATCCCAGCAGAGGGGTCGAAACGTCGAACATTTTAGAAGAAACATGACGCGGCCTAATAACCCAGAAGATTTTAACTTCAGTGACAGCGGCCATAGCCTGCAAACTTACATATGGTGTGAAGTTCAAAAGTATATTTGAGTGGTATGAAAGCAATTATTTGGACGTGTGCGTACCAGAGGTGGCAAAAATTAAATTAAAATATAAAAATAACCGGTTACTGAGAAGTAGCAGTTACAGTAATAACCACTCGTCTGTTACTAACCGCTATTTTATTAACTGCAAATAGCGTGGCGCCATGTGCTTACCGAACTGCGTGCTACGCTTTCGCATCATCTGAGATGTGACCACGGATAAATGAACAGAGCAGAGGGACCGACCATCTACGAGGTACTGTATACCTCATGGAAATAATTGTCAGAATGCTCGCCATTGATTATCGAAGTATGTACCTCGGTTTCGTGTTATGTAACTATGTGGAGTGACCACAAGGGATTCGTGCGACTGTGGACATGATCTACAATATCTGGAAGTTATTCTTCTGTGGGTGCTACTTTTTTGGAAATTTGGAAATTTGTCGTAAGGTCTTATGGGACCAAACTGCTGATGTCATCGGTCCCTAAGCTTACACACTACTTAATCTACCTTAAACTAACTTACGCTAAGGACAACACACACCCATGCCCAAGGGAGGACTCGAACCCCCGACAAGGGGCTATTTTTTTGTCAATCATTTTTCTCTGGGAGTTACGGCTACCGCTGCAGGTAATGTGAAAATTTATAACTGTGTCCCGGACTCAGTTATCAGGAAAGATATTAGAGTGTAACAAGTATTTTCGTGCTTCTATGGAAATAGCTACCGTCCATCATGCTTTCCATGGACTGTACGAATAAATGGAATGTTAGTACACTTAACGTGATGCATATGCCGCCATACATGCAGTTGCCATTAATATGTATGCGGTAACTGTTAGCGTGGTGCTGTCCGACACAATCAACACAATAAAGCAAAACAAAAAATGAAAATTTCAATTAACCAAAGAGTTTTTAAATGGGCTATGACATCACACAAACGGGCCTCGAGGCCCACGAGAAAGACAAGCTATGGCGCGTACGTCACAGCACGTGAAACTGCAGATCTTACGAGTGCCAGCAAGGCGAGGAACGAGAATTATTTCAGATGATTTTAATAATTCTTAACTGGATGTATAAATTGATGCAAGCTCTCGATAGCACATGACAAATGTAAGGCCATTAGTGAGTACATTTTCATTGACACTCTGATTTCCCGTGCGACCTGCATGAAGTCAAGCATTCATGTGTAAGTAGGCTGTTTAGGTTTTTTTATTGGTAACGCCGCCGCCACGTAGCGCTCTGTATGAAAATCACTGGCTGTGCCGTGTGCAGTCTGTGGCTGGTTGGCATTGTTGTAATACTCGCCATTGTAGTGTTGGGCAGCGGCAGCTGGATGCTAACAGCGCGTAGCGTCGCGCAGTTGGAGGTGAGCCGCCAGCAGTGGTGGACGTGGGGAGAGAAATGGAGGAGTTTTGAAATTTGTGAGAATTGGTGTCATGAACTGATATATATATATTATGACTATTAAGGTAAATACATTGTTTGTTCTCTATTAAAATCTTTCATTTGCTAACTGTGCCTATCATTAGTTAGTGACTTCCGTAGTTTGAAACTTTTAGTCAGCTGGCAGTAGTGGCGTTCGCTGTATTGCAGTAGTTCGAGTAACGAAGATTTTTGTGAGGTAAGTGATTTGTGAAAGGTATAGGTTATTGTTAGTCAGGGCCATTCTTTTGTAGGGATTTTTGAAAGTCAGATTGCGTTGCGCTAAAAATATTGTGTTTCAGTTTAAGCACAGTCTTGTATAAATTTTTCAAAGGGGACGTTTCACATGAAGTACGATGGAAAAAGCGGATTGAGTGACGTCACAAGTTCGCTGCTTAGCCCGTTTTTCTCCTGGGAGCCGACTGCTTGTTAAGAGACTGGACTGCCTATAGATTAAGCTAAGAAAGTTAAAAGTCCTGCTCATAAGAAATACATTGAAGAGATCTTTAGCGTCCCCATCTTTGCCTGATGCTAATTACGGAACTGTTGTTCAGTTAATGAAAAGCGGCACCAGTTAGCTAATTAGATATTCATTAAATTCACACGCTTGTTTTCGATCTTTGTATTTGGCCATTAACAAGTGTATCTGAAAGGTATGCTGTAGCGAAGAAATTATTCAAGTCCGAGTTAATGCATAGGCGAGCTAAGGGAAATCTGGACACTCACTTTACGCGGGCACTATGAGTTAACAGACAGTTATAAATAGCTGTTAACTAGTATAAACATAACCGTTACAGCGATAACTAATACTTTGAAATACCCGTTTGGCCAACGTGCGAGTATATGCCGTGTACGTGTGTGCCCCTAATAGTCCAAACGATACATTTAGTGCACAAATTAGGGCACTTCGTACTCCCTACTCCACATTCTCTAAAGAACTGAACTCCTGTGTTTATAACAGTTCCAATTTATGAATTGCTAGTTTTGTAAATATCTGAATGTTTATGAGATGATTTCTCGTCAACTATGTGTCGTACAATGACATACTTTTGCAGTGGTACATGTGGACACTGCAAAATGTATTGCGAATAGAGCTAGCAGTAAAGAAGTAATAAATTGAAACGTCATACCTGATGCTGACGTTATACTGCATGAACAGCGAAAATTTAGTAATCAATAAACTTTCTTCTTTTATCTTGTATGTGTGTGGGGGGGGGGGGGGGGGTCGGTGTTAGAGACAAAGGGTTTTTAATTATGCATTAAGTTTGATGGAAGTCACTGAATGTTCTGACTATTAAATACTCGATGAATATAGTCTGGGAACGTTGCGCACCATTAGTTCCGCTGCATCAGGATGTACACTTACGGAAAAAGAAACGCAACACCAAGAAGGAGTTGACGAAATAAACGATAGTTGGTGGGCGTGTTCATGCATATGAAATATGATGTCTGTTCAAATTTTGCGCCAGTCGCATAGGAGTGGAGCTAGTAGGACGCAATTCAGGTTTGCTTTAAATACTCGTTTTAACGGTCGTGTGCTTTAACTACCTATGAGATCGGACATGCTGAGCTGACGTCAAAAATTCCTTTAAGGCGACAAAGACTCCGTTATCAACACCTTACCGAGTTTGAACGAAGTCGTGTGATAGTGCTACGAGAAGCTGGATGTTCCTTCTGCGGTATTGCAGGATGACTCGGCAGGAATGCAGTCACTGCTTATGATTGCTGGCGACAGTGGTCAGGAGAATGTACGGTCGCAATAAGACTGGACTCGATGTGGCCATGCGACACAACCGAGAGGGGACACCATCGTGTTCGGCGTGTAGCCTTGGTGCATCGTACTTCAACTTCAGCAGCTATTTGAGCAGTAGTTGGCATCACAGTGACACAACGAACTGTCACAAATCGGTTACGTACAGGAAAGCTCCGAGCCAGACGCCCTTAGCGTGCATTCCACTGATCCCAAACAAGCCCATTTTGCGACTTCAATGGCGTCAAGCGGAGGCTCACTGGAAGTCAGGGTGGAGGCTAGTTTTGCTTTCTGATAAAACCTAGTTCTGCCTCGGTGGCAGTGATGACCGTGTGTTGGTTAGAAGGTGGCCAGTTGAGGGCATGGAATCAGTCTGTGTGCGTGGTAGACACACTGGAGCTATTTGCGGAATTATGGTCTGGGATGCGATCTTGTATCACACAAGGAGCTCTCTCGAGGTTATCCCATACACCCTGGCTGCAAATTTGTACTTCAGTCTGGTGATTCGATCTGTTGCGCTTCCATTCACGAACAGCATTCCAGGGGGTGTTTTCCAACAGGATAGCTCTCGTCCAAACACCGCTGTTGCAACTCAATGTGCTCTACGGATTATCGACTTGCTACCTTGCCTGTTCGCTGTTCGATCACCATACCTGTCTCTAGCTTAGTACATATGTGACTCATAGAACGAAAACCCATCATCCACCAAATAGCATTAAGAGTCATTGTATTGACCAACCACCTTCAACAGGCATGGAACACTGTACCACAAACAAACATTCGGGACGAGTACTGCACAATGCAGGCATGTTTTTATGCTTGCATTCAGCATTATGGCGGTTACTCCCGTTATTATTGGACCAACATTTCACGTTTGGAAGGGCTTATCTCATGCTTACATTTACGTGTGATCTTGCAATGTTAATCAATTAAATGTGTTAGCTATACATATGTTTTCCCGAAATTGTATCTCCACACATGAACTACTTTTCAGCATTGCGATTTTTTTCCATCAGTGTATATGTACAGTTTCTAATTTTACTAAATCTCTTATTGTGTTAAGCTCTTAATCTTGTGACACGACAGTCATTTGGAGAGAGAAGTTTGGTCGCGGGTCGCGCTTAAAGGGCGAGCGCACGGCGACCGACGAGGCCGGCTCAGCCAGGTAGCGGGCGAGAGCGGGATGGAAGAAGGCGGCGAGCGAGGGGTCAGCGGCAGATCGTTTCACGTGGACCTGCCGCTTTTAAACAGCTGGCGGTTACGTGACGCCACGGGGTTTACCGATTCCAGCGTACAATGCTATATCCACGTTTGTGTTGATTAACGCAAACGCATATTAGTACGACAAAGTACGACACGGCAAATGAAAGAGGAGTTGAGACTAGTCAGCCGACATGCTGATACGATTTATGTGAATTTCATATCAAAAGATATTAAATAAACAACTCTGCTATATGTGCAATTTAGTGAATAATTTATAACTTCTGAGCCAATATAAGTGCAGAGCACAGCGAGTGCTCATTATAACGTCTCGTCAAAACGCAATGACTGACACATTTGCAAAATTTCACCATTAATATTTCACTGGTAAAACACCAATTTTATTAATTTGTTGCTACTGATTAATTAAAACAATAATACCAGACAGATACACGAACAACAAGGCAGTGTACAGCAGCGGATGACATTATACACATTTCAACATGATTACGTGATGCTGAGGGAATTAGATTAGGAAGTGAGACACTTAAAGTAGTAAAGGAGTTTTGCTATTTGGGGAGCAAAACAACTGATGGTGGTCGAAGTAGAGAGGATATACAATATAGACTGGCAATGGCAAGAAAAGCGTTTCTGAAGAAGTTTGTTAACATCGAGTATAGATTTAAGTGTCAGGAAGTCATTTCTGAAAGTATTTGTATGGAGTGTAGCCATGTATAGAAGTGAATCATGGACTATAAATAGTTTGGACAAGAAGAGAATAGAAGCTTTCGAAATGTGGTGCTACAGAAGAATGCTGAAGATTAGATGGGTAGATCACATAACTAATGAGGAAGTATTGAATCGGATTGGGGAGAAGTTTGAGGCACAACTTGACCAGAAGAAGGGATCGGTTGGTAGGGCATGTTCTGAGGCATCAAGGGATCACCAATTTAGTATTGGAGGGCAGTGTGGAGGGAAAAAATCGTAGAGGGAGACCAAGAGATGACTACACTAAGCAGATTCAGAAGGATGTAGGTTGCAGTAGGTACTGGGAGATGAAGAAGCTTGCACAGGATAGAGTAGCATGGAGAGCTGCATCAAACTAGTTTCAGGACTGAAGACCACAACAACAACAACAACAGGTAGAACTATTTGTAATTATTATGATATATTGTCTCCGGTTATTAACAATTTTTGTGTAGTCATACCCATATTTGTTTAACCTTTGTATATACGTAAAATGTGACCAGAACATCAGAAAGAGCGCTTCAAATCCGTATGGAAAGAGGTGCCCTTTAAAAAACAGTAATGTCGTTTAGTAGCACAAAAGGACAAAAACTATTTTCACACTGTGCGAAAATAATTGCAAAACATTAAAATATTAATTCTGGGTGAACCACTGGAGCTACAAATTTGTGTAACATATGTTTTTTGACGGGATTTTGGGCACGCATAGAATGGTGCAAACAAAATTAAAATTGCTCTTGTACGTAAAAAGTCATGCCAAGAAGTGGTGATCAGTGAAAAGCAGTTAGTGACTTAGCTTGGGAAACTTCGGATCGAGGATATTTAAGCGGAGCTGACCCAAAGCTCCAGGACAGAGTGCTGCACGCCATGGCCGAAGCCGGACTTGGGTTTCTCGACGCAATACTTTGGTGATAGTTCTTTGCTGTTCCAGAAGTGTTGAACTTCGCCCAATTTCGCGTGTGCGTGCAAACGGAAGATAGAATTTTTAGCTAAGAATCCGGGCTTAGGATATTTCAGTGTCGAACACACCAGGGACAATCGTTGTGTCTTTTGGTGATTGTTTTTGCAAGCAAACGGAACTTTTCTGCAAAAACGTAGCTGCAGGACCCTGTTTCCACTCGAGAGCTGCCACACCTAGCCGCTGAAGCGCTACTGTGGGACTCCGTTAGTTTTTGAGGATTCCGAACTGTGTTTTAGGATACCAACGGGACTTAGTTTCTGATACTGTCAGGTTAGTTATGAGTTTCACCACCTTTAGGTGATTGATTCTGAAACGGAGCCACTAGACTTTAACTGTGTTTAGACTAGACGGGACTTGAAAATATTTTGTGGCACCCGACATTTTGCAATTCGCGAAAGTGTCGGCTGATATTTAGAATTTTGGGACTAGGCGGTGTTTTAGGGAACTGATCGATTTTTTAAATGTAAATCTATGTTTTTTCAACATTCAGAACCTTTTATTGAAATTTATGGCATTTCGGAATTTCTACAGGGGGCTCAAGCAAGTATTAAAACGGCAGTTACTATGATTGGAAGACACCACCAGTGAACTGTATTTATGGAAAAACATGTGAATTTTAAGGAAATTAACACACGCCATTCAATTCTTCATTTGACTTCAGCCTCCTAGAGTGTACCTTGGTTAACATTTGTATGTGTCGGTCACCAGCATCGAGAGTATTTTACTGATACACTTTAGCATGTGTTAAGCGCGCGTGTCTGGCGGTAGAAAGGGTAGGAGATCATCCCGAGTCAGACGACGCGAGCCAGCGAGCAGAAGCACTTGGAGCGCTACTCCATTCCACCGACCGTCACAGCCTCAGATTATACCTCTTAATGACTGCAAGAAGACAGAATTCAGATTTTCAAATTCGGTCAATAACTATATGAATATCGAAATTAGAATTATTTTTGTTCCAGCAAGCCGTTAGACAAGCTACTTGCAACTGTGACTGGGTGACAGTAGGCGTTTAGTAATACAGATATCCGTATACACCTGCCGCGACGCATTGACTGAACAAGGAGTATCTTGATAGGACCGCCAAGAAAGCGATCGGTAGAGTTGTGTGGTTTGGCTGTGAAGGTGATTATGATTTACGTATGAGAATAGCACGCGGACATTGGTCTCCTGAGAGTGAATATTTTTCACAATAAGCATTACCAGAACTTAATTAGTTTCATCGGTAAAGTAGCGCTCATTCCCCCAGTGTCGAAATTTTATACTGTACTGGAACAGTTCATTGTATCCATATAACGAGAGAGGTGGCGCAGTGGTTAGTACAATGGACTCGCATTCGGGAGGGCGACGGTTCAAACCCTCGTCCGGCCATACTGATTTAGGTTTTTCAAGATTTCCCTGAATTGATTCACGCAAACTCCGGGATGGTTCCTCTGAAAGACCAGGGCCGACTCCTTTCCCATCCTTCCCTAATCCATCGAACCGATGACTTTGCTGTTTGCTCCTCTCCACCATATTAACCAACCAACCAGCACATCTACATACGATAGCGAGATAAAGGAAAGAGCAGCCTGAGATGAGGCCGCAAATAATTAGTATAGACCACGGGCTCAAAACAGTATTTCCGTTCCAGTATATCTATTATTATTCCTGCTGTGTCGCACAAGTGATTAAGTATTGCAACTGGGGATAGACGAGCCAACCTGCAACTTATCACTCACACATTCATTTTCGGAGAACAATAACAACTGAGTAGCTATACCTCCCAAATAAACGTTTTGATTAATGGCTACAGAAGCCACCGCTTCATAAGTGTACTTCTGATGATTGAAGTTCATGGGTCGTTGGACGCTTGAAAAATGGAAAAAGGCAACCTGCACTGAAGACTGGCAATATACATGCTATAACCCAACAAATCAATTCAGCATCCCACAGAACCCAGACTGTGTCCGAATAGTTTGAAGATCACTCCACGAACAGTATGAACGGTCCGCTCATCAGTAGTTACATGTTGCAATTGGTTTTGATGAAACTCGAAGTCTCACATCTTGCGTCCTATAAAGACATCCTGGAACTGATGCTGTGTACGGCAGTGCCAAATTATATAGACCAGTTCCAGTTTCACAATTCACAGTTTATACAGGTGAAGGAACCCTCATCTCTTCCGGTGCAAATATATACAGAAGAAAAGTTACCCAATTATTAATCACACTCACAGTATTTGTTAAGCTTCAAAGTGAAATAATGTACAATGGCAGCGACATGAAAGCAAGAGGGCACGGTTCAAAAAATGGTTCAATTGGCTCTGAGCACTATGGGATCTAACATCTGTGGTCATCAATCCCCTAGAACTTAGAACTACTGAAACCTAACTAACTTAAGGACATCACACACATCCATGCCCGATGCAGGATTTGAACCTGCGACAGTAGCGGTCACGCGGTTCCAGACTGAAGCCCCTAGAACCGCATGGCCACACCGGTCGGCAGAGTGCACGGGAAATGATCTATAGTAAGACCACTAGGATTAATGACACTGTTCAATAAATAATGGTGGCGGAATCTTAACACTTTAAAGCTGTATGTTTACCATTTTACAAGAGATGTTAAAGCAGCAAAGTTGTTTCACGATTGCTGACACTTTGCATTAAATGACATATTTGTTGCAAGTACAAACACTGGCGGGAGGCTCTTCGTGTGTCGATCATATTCGGGTCATTTCCGACCACGAACTTAATGCATGTTTTGATGCGAAGATGTTGCCTAGATAGTCGTGGGTCACAGACGCCAATGCGATCCAACATAGAGATGGCATTGGTGTAATGGTCGGTCACAGACTTTAACGCCAATCGACACAGCAGAGCGACGTGTATGAGCTTGGTGAGCAGACTGCCAATTTTGGTGGAAGGTGCTTATTTAAAGATAAACGTCAAAGTACGGTGTGATTTCTGGAACCACACAATGCTTTGAAATTCAACTAGGTTAGATTTCACTATTTTGCATGGACTCTGAGAATTTATTACTGTCTGGTTTATGAGAAATGTTTCAGGTTAGTGATTCACAAAAGTGTGTGCTGCGTTAATATTACTCGTACTCTGAAATCCCTTATTTACGACCATGGCATCCACCTTGAAACAAAAATGTTATATGATATTAAATAATTCAGAATCTTAGCTATAGCCTGAATTAATTAGTGAGACGTGTTGACCGATTCAGAAAAAAATATAGAATAAAGTTATATTACCAAAGTTCAGGATCTCGCAGCCCTTAAAGCAATATACGCGATTGAAATTTTGAGAAACCGAACTTTAGATGTCAGTTATTTCGTAAGTTAACAAATTTCAGGTAATTCTAAACACTTAATAGAAAGTAGAAAATACCTGCTTTCGAATGGCATGTAAAATACGTCCTCTCCTTTCTCTTTGCTCACAATGTATTACCATTAAATGGGGTTATCTTTACTTTAATCAACTGCAACTTTTAATTATTCAGGCTTCTAGTAAAACAAAATGCATCACTATAATAAAAAAACTGAGCTGTAAGTTTAATTAAGATTTCGTATCAACAGCAGTTATACATATTCCTGTGCAGATTACCTACAACGTGTGCAGCGGCATTGGGTATAGAATGAAAGAGCGAAAAATTTTAGTTATATTTGGGAGCAGAAAAAAGTAACAGATGGGTTGGATTCCAAATTACGGCATTTCAGAAAGTGCTCTTGTGTGGCTTCCTGCCCTCGTGACCTCCGTCTTATCCAGTGTGTCTGTGGCTCAGCAGTTCAGTCGCGTGTTGTTAGCGACTTCTGCCATGCAGGCAATCAGTCATTGTGACTTGTTGTGGAGAGTCTCAGAACGAAATAAATCAGATTGTTTTGACGATCGGTCCAATAACAGTACTCTCCTGCTAAATTCACACTCACATACGAGTGCAGCATGGAGAATTCTCCGTCCGGCAACGAGAAGCTGTACTCTTGGCCATAACTGCAATAATATTTCGACGGAGTCCCATTTTAGTTCAGCACAGTTCGTTCATTGTTTTCCCAGCAAGTAGACTCTATCTCAAAAGTTTAATTCTGAGTATTCTATAGAGTGATCGTTTGTGGTTCTCACAAGCTCTGCCCTCCATTCAGTACGTTTAGCAAAAATCCATTTGGGGGTGGGAATACTTTGAGGTAAGTGTGAGATGCAGCGACTATGGATAATTATCCTCAATTCCCTTAGTTTTCCCACTGCCGAACCACCTTCTTAAGCGGTTGCATAGTTCTGATACAAAGTCATGTCTTTTCCTTTCACGATAGATGCGGCTTGTACTTGATAGAGAGGACTTGTGGAGGATCCGCATCCCACAAAATACGAACCACTGGTTTTGAAACGACCCCTTAGAAAAATTAATGAATTACTGTGCTGATAAACCTCATACATTATTTAATATTCAAACAGCTGAGCAGAACTGAACGTACTCGGACATTTCGCTCTTTGCCTATTCTGATCAACACTAAACTGACACACAATATTTTTAGCGCAACGCAATCTGATTTTCAAAAATCCCTACAAAAGAATGGCCCTGACTAACAATAATCTATACCTTTCATCAATCACTTACCTCACAAAAATCTTCGTTACTCGAACTCCTGCAACACAGCAGCACCACTACTGCCAGCTAAATAAAAGATTCAAACTACTGAAGGCACTAACTACTGATAGGCATAGTTAGCAAATGAAAGATTTTGATAGAGAACAAACAATGTACACTCCTGGAAATGCAGAAAAGAACACATTGACACCGGTGTGACAGACCCACCATGCTTGCTCCGGACACTGCGAGAGGGCTGTACAGGCATTGATCACACGCACGGCACAGCGGACACACCAGGAACCGCGGTGTTGGCCGTCGAATGGCGCTAGCTGCGCACCATTTGTGCACCGCCGCCGTCAGTGTCAGCCAGTTTGCCGTGGCATACGGAGCTCCATCGCAGTCTTTAACACTGGTATCATGCCGCGACAGCGTGGACGTGAACCGTATGTGCAGTTGACGGACTTTGAGCGAGGGCGTATAGTGGGCATGCGGGAGGCCGGGTGGACGTACCGCCGAATTGCTCAACACGTGGGGCGTGAGGTCTCCACAGTACATCGATGTTGTCGCCAGTGGTCGGCGGAAGGTACACGTGCCCGTCGACCTGGGACCGGACCGCAGCGACGCACGGATGCACGCCAAGACCGTAGGATCCTACGCAGTGCCGTAGGGGACCGCACCGCCACTTCCCAGAAAATTAGGGACACTGTTGCTCCTGGGGTATCGGCGAGGACCATTCGCAACCGTCTCCGTGAAGCTGGGATACGGTCCCGCACACCGTTAGGCCGTCTTCCGCTCACGCCCCAACATCGTGCAGCCCGCCTCCAGTGGTGTCGCGACAGGCGTGAATGGAGGGACGAATGGAGACGTGTCGTCTTCAGCGATGAGAGTCGCTTCTGCCTTGGTGCCAATGATGGTCGTATGCGTGTTTGGCGCCGTGCAGGTGAGCGCCACAATCAGGACTGCATACGACCGAGGCACACAGGGCCAACACCCGGCATCATGGTGTGGGGAGCGATCCCCTACACTGCCCGTACACCTCTGGTGATGGCCGAGGGGACACTGAATAGTGCACGGTACATCCAAACCGTCATCGAACCCATCGTTCTACCATTCCTAGACCAGCAAGGGAACTTGCTGTTCCAACAGGACAATGCACGTCCACATGTATCCCGTGTCACCCAACGTGCTCTAGAAGGTGTAAGTCAACTACCCTGGCCAGCAAGATCTCCGAATCTGTCCCCCATTGAGCATGTTTGGGACTGGATGAAGCGTCGTCTCACGCGGTCTGCACGTCCAGCACGAACGCTGGTCCAACTGAGGCGCCAGGTGGAAATGGCATGGCAAGCCGTTCCACAGGACTACATCCAGCATCTCTACGATCGTCTCCATGGGAGAATAGCAGCCTGCATTGCTGCGAAAGGTGGATATACGCTGTACTAGTGCCGACATTGTGCATGCTCTGTTGCCTGTGTCTATGTGCCTGTGGTTCTGTCAGTGTGATCATGTGATGTATCTGACCCCAGGAATGTGTCATTAAAGTTTCCCCTTCCTGGGACAATGAATTCACGGTGTTCTTATTTCAATTTCCAGGAGTGTATTTACCTTAATAGTGTTCAAAAGTCATAATATATATAGCAGTTCATGACATCCAGTCTTACAAATTTATTGACTCTGATCGACACATGTCCAGATCATCCGCTCTCAAAACTCCACCATCTCTCTCCCCCCACATCCACCACTCCTGGCGGCTCACCTCCAACTGCGCAACGCTACGCGCTGTTAACAGCCAATTGCCCAACACTACAATAGCAAATTACAACAATGCCACCCAGCCACAGACTGCACACAGCACAGCCAGTGATTTTCATACAGAGCGCAACGTGGCGTTACCAATATAAGAACCTAAAGATCCTACTTACAGTTCGATTTCTGTTTAGCGTCTGGCATACAGCGGAAAACCCACGTCTCATCTTCAGACACGGTCCGACAACCAGGAGTGATTGTCTGGGGTATCATTTCTTTTCATAGAAGGAACCCTTTGGGTTTCATTCGCGTCACCCTTACACCACAGTGGTACGTCTACGATATTCTGGGCCCAGTTTTGTTCCTCTTCATGGTAAGCCATCCCAACCTTAAATTTTAGCAAGATTAGCCCCACATAAAGTGAAAGTTTCGGCTGCTTATCTCCTTGTTTGCGAAAGGCTGCCTTGGCCAGCAATTTCGCCGAATCTCTCCACAGGTGACAACGTTTGGAGCTTTATGGGCAGCGCCCTCCGTCCATCTCGGGACTCTGACCACATAACGCGCCAATTGGCACATTATTCCCCAGTGGACATCGAACAATCCTATCAATTAATGTCAAGCAGAATAACTGCTTGCATATGGGCCAGATGTGGACCAATGCGTTATCGACTTTCTCAATTTGTGAAGCTCTTTCTCCTGAATAAATCATGCAATTTTCTGAAACTGTAACCATTTGTTTGTCTGCACATGTAGATTACATGTACCAATTTCTTCGTGGTTCGTCCTTTTTTCGTCTTGGAGTAGACTCCACAACCCACTATAAAAGTGTCCATGTTGTGAGAGATACTGATACCTCTTCCAAAACCAAGACGAACTTCTCTACGGCTATGTATGACTGGACGTATTGCATTTAGACTTAAGTCTTGCCTTCATATCTTGAGGAACGGCATAGAGTAGTGGAAGTTGGAGTCAGGTGTCTCAGGCTTTTTGATTACCTCTTTAGGATTAAGACCATAATTTCTGCAAGAATTTTTGACAGCTTGATGTATATAATACGAAGATCATCTTGAAAGAAAAGAATCTTTTTTTGATTTTTAACAAGCAAAGTTTGAGGTGTATAAGGGTGATGTTTATATTTGGTAACGGAATATTGCATTTAGTAACTCAACTGGGTATTTCTTTTCTGAAATACATTCACTTCTAAGGAGTGGTGGAATCTTGCCACTCGAACAACCATCTCGTAAGTGCATTGACTTCCCTCTGCGACGACAGCATCTGCTACATGCGCAATCTGTGCAGCTTTGGTCGTGATTTCCAGTTTTTCCTACGGTTTCGCGGCGAATTCCAGTCAGAGAGAACACTATTTGTGACACTTTATGCAGAGATCGTATTTGTCAGAGGACGTCATTCAGTGCTGAAGCAAACAGAAAATATACAAAAGTGGTGTGCTTTACAGAAACCATTTTAGCTTGGTTCAGTGTTAAAATTATTAATTGGCATAAAAAAATTTTCAAACTGATGTTCGGTACCAGTTACTTATTTTTTGCAATGAACAACTTGATACAAACTGTGCAGAGTAGTACCACTTATAGAAAATTTGTTTACGTTTGTAGAATTAGCACAGATTTCTTCCAAAGGTGTCAAAATTTAGAAACAGAACAGGAATCTACAAAGTAGACAGAGAACTCTGTTTCTAACCCTTCCAAGTCGATTCAATAGTTCAGTCAAAACCATTGAGATTTCCACGCCCTTTAAATAGATTTTTTTTTAAATATAGACATTCAGTTTTGTTTCAGTAATATTTTTGGTTGTCAGAGTCATTTATTTTTATGTGTATCACATACATCGTCCTGGAAAGCGTCAAGTCTTGAAATATTGTTTTTCTTCCAGTTACATTTCTCTTTTTATAATATTTTTTGTTTCGTTTAATTCATAGTAGATCAGCGCCATTAAAATGAAAGAAACCTTCCTTTTTTCTCTGTTTAATGAATTTACATTAATTTAAGCTATTTCTGTTTAACGTTGAAATTAATTTGCAAAAAGTACGAATTTCAGCCTATAAACAAGCATATGATGACGTCAGGGAACGCATAGAATTCTCAATGGAATGCAAATAAAAGAAGATGAAGCGAACTGCAGGAATGTGAAAAATGCACATTAACAATGATGACGCACATGCTCCATTAGTTGCTCTACCTATTTATTTAATACTAAACAGTGTCAGGCGTATCAAAATATAACAGTAATTCGCAGCTCACACTACAATTTAAGAGGACCGGTAATTAATAATTAAGGGTGTGCTTCAAACAATCTTATGATTGATATAATTCCATTTGATTATAAATCTCTAAAAACTGGTTCCTAATCTCGTCAGATGCATCTATGCTAGATGGTAAGCGGAAAACAATTTGAAAAAAAAATGAATATTCTTGTGACATGTTGCAACAGTCTTTAGAAGGGACTTTCTTGGTGTATGCAGGTGGATCAGATGCCGCGTATACATCTACATTTTCATGGATACTCTGAAAATCACACGTAAGTGCCTGGCGGAGGGTTCTCTCTAGTATTCCAGTCTCGAACAGCACGCGGAGAAAAAACGAACATCTATATCTTCCAGTGCGATCTCTGACTCTGATTTTATTATGTTGACCGTATCTGCCTATGTAGGTCGGCGTCAACAAACTATTTTCGCATTCGTAGGTGAAAGTTGGTGACTGAAATTTCGTGAGAAGATTCGCCGAAACGGAAATCGACTTTTTTTTTTTAGATGTCCACCCAAAATCCTGTACCATGTCAGTGATACCCTCTCCCCTATTTCTCGACAGTAAAAAACGTGCTGCTCTTCTTTGAACTTTCTCGGTGTACTCTATTAATGCTATCTGGTAAAAGATCCCATACCGCGCAACAGTTCTCCAGAAGAGGACGGACAAGAGTAATGTAGGCAGTCTCTTTAATAGATCTGTGCATCTTCTGAATATTCTGAAAATAATTCGCAGTCCTTGGCTCGCCTTCCTCATAACATTTTCTATGTGTTCTTATCACTTCATGTTGTTAATAACTGTCATTTCTAGATATTTGGCTGAATTTACAGCCTTTAGAGTAGACTGATTTATCTTGTAACCGAAGTTTAACGGATTCGTGTAAGAACTCATGTAGATGACGTCAGACTGTTTATTATTTAAGGTCAATTGCCAATTTTCTCTCCTTACAGATATCTTTTCTAAATTGTTTCACAGTTTGTTTTGATCGGCTGATGACTTCACTAGACGATAAACGACAACGTTTCCTGCAAACAACCTGAGATGGCTGCTCAGATTGTCTCCTAAATCGTTTATACAGATAAGCAACAGCAGACGGCCTATAAACACTACCTTGTGGAACACCAGAAATCAATTTCTTTTTACTCGGAGACTATCGATCAATTCCTACGAACTGTGACCTCTGTGACGGGAAATCATTAATCCTATCACATAATTGAGACAATATTCCATAAGCACACAATTCCATTACAAGCCGCTTATGAAATATAATGTCAAGAGCCTTCTGTAAATCTCTAAATACGGAATCAATTTGAAATCCCTTGTCAGTAGCACTCAACACTTAGCGTGTGTGAAGAGATAGTTCTGTTTCACATAACGATGTTTCCTAAATCAGTGTTGCCTCTGTGCCAGTAGAACATTCTGTTCAAGGTAATTCACAATGTTTGAACACAATATATGATCCAAAATCCTGCTGAATATCGACGTTTATAATATTGGCCTATAATTTAGTGGATTACTCCTACTGTCTTTCTTGCATATTAGTGTGACTTGTACGCCTTCCTAGTCTTTGACTACAGATCTTTCGTCGAGCGAACGGTTGAATACAGTTGTTAAGTATGGAGCTATTGCATCAGCATACTCTGAAAGGAACCTAATTGGTATACAGCCTGGACCGGAAGAAGGGCTTTTATCAAGTGATTTAAATTGCTTCACTACTCCGAGGATATTTACTTCTAAGTTACTCATGCTCGCAGTTTCTCCTGCCGCATGTATAGAATGCACCAAAGCCAGTGACTGATTTCCATCTTGCATGTTGCTTGATATTGGTTTCGGCTGTCGCCGAAAATAATGAAATGTTTTGTGCAATACCTCGCTTTTTTCTGAAGTTACTCATTCTCTGCATGCGAGAATTCACATAATACATGAATTTAGGATTAAAATATTTCCACGACTATATTCGTAAGAACGTCGTGACAACTACATGTTTTTGTGTTGAACGAAGGACTATATACCCCCAGTTCCACGTCAGCAGCTCTTTATAATGTTACACATTGCAGGCATTACATCAGGCTCATTGTGGTCACAGATGTTACTTGTGACACACTCTGGGGAAAACTTTGGAGCGCATTATCGGATATTATGTTTTCTTGTTGGATTGCAAAAGCTACGAATGTGGGAAATGAGTCTCTCACAGAAGAAAGCCCCTCGTTTGGTAGGTTGTTGAGAATCATAATCAGCTTAACTCCAACACTTGACTTGATAAAGTACGAGGCAATACGTTAGGCATAAGCTGACTGTTGTCTGGAACGACGCTCTTTACAAAACGAATTGGCTTACGCAGAGGACGTTGCCCTGTGTTCTGAAAATTTTTATTGTATAGTCTCTTTAGCTTGTGTTCAGTGTCATCGATCACTATAACAGATTACTGCCTACAGGGTCACGATAAGGTTTGATCTATCGTGAACAATTCGTATTTGCACTGAGTTGCAAATAGAGGCAAATTTGCCACTAGGGTGATGTTGGGCAGTTTTAGCACATAGCTCATGTAATGCAAGTGAAACGTTGCGGCACAGTCTACGAGTCAAGTAATGTACACAGACAAAAGGAAAAAAAATGTTTTCTGGGCGTAAGGCACCAGTAGTGGAGTATGCTAAAAGTTAACGGAATAACAACAAATAATCGAATTTTCAGTCATGCGAATCGATTCGCTTTCAGAACAATGTATTTTTAAATAACAATAGGAAGAAAAGCCAAGAGAACATTACTGTAACATCAACAATGTACTTTACAGTGAATAAGGAGTTGTTATTTAGTAACGTTGAAAGCCACTAACAGCTGTATATACTTCCCCGTAAGTGCAATGTCCGTTGTTGCCGATGAGTTCTACACAATTGGAAAACGCCTCCATTTTCAGTCGCTTATAAGATATGACAAATGATTTCAACATAATTCATTCTTTTCCTGTGTTTGACTGTACCTAGTGTCAGAAGACATGAATATTGGGACTGAAAGTTGACACAAAAACAAAACAATAACAGATGAAGCATCGCCTTGGTCGGACAAGATTGAGGGAAAATTAGTCGTGACTTAATCCACCAAGTGACCTGAAATGATTTAGTGAAACCCTTAAAAGTTAAAGAACATCGCCTAATGGAAATCTACTGCCTACTTATTTCACGTACAGTACCACATCGATTGGTCTGGAATTATATCATGAAAGAGAGATGCTACTGACTTCTGTAAAAATTCAGTTGTTTGTGCTACTGTAAGGAGAAACATTTTGTGGTTTACTTATTTTATGATTGAAGACAACTGTGTAACTTGAAAGGACATGTTTAATGTCGCAATACCAGCATGAAAATACACGCTTTTAGACAGTTTTCAATGTGACAATAAAAAACAGCTGTCAGGATATCGCATCTTCTCAACATCAAAAAGTGAAATAATCTTAAACACAACAGTATAAAATATTAACTCTCAGAAGTTTAAATTATCCTAAATACGACAATATTAAAGTTTAACTAGAAGTTTCTTTACAAAATTGTTGCTACACTTACGTTATGATGTTGGTCAATACTACGAAAATCGTCCGATTTCGGTTCAAAGTTCGGTACTAATTTTAAGATGACAATCAAGTCTGCGGTGGATGGTTAGTTATGTGACAAACTGAGCAAAATATTACCCAAGGTCGCTCGAGTTAACAGTGGAAGAAAGCTGGTGAACCAATACGTTTACGCCTATGCTCGCGGTATTTACGTTAAGCTGCGATGAGCTATCGTCTGCTAGGGCGCTCTCTTCCGCTGAAATTCCTATAAAACCAATTACATTTTTACTGAATTTTCCTGCAGAAACTTTCCCTGTGTTTTTCGTTAGGCGAGAGAACATGTACTCACCCCTAGTCTTAGAATGTGGCGATATACACGAGCGTGGTTGGAGCAGCATGCATATTAGAATGCCCTTTCAGTTCTCGCAAGAACAATTAACTAATTGGCTGGTTCGTTTCCGCACAGTTGGAGCTAAACGATGCTACGGCTAATTTCTAGCTGAATATCAGCAACTGTGAACGCAGTGTTCACACAAATTAATCCTCTGCGTCGTACAGAGCGTTATGCGCTCTATTCTGCACTTGATACCAGTTCAGAGAAGAGTCCTCAGAATTTCAGCCTTGCTTACTCTTAGCCGAACTGTCTCTCCACCTGTGTTCTCTCGTTCTTCATGTCACGGCTTTTTTCGACCAATAGGAGTGTTCCTCTTATTTTGTGGAAACACTCTCTACCAATAACAAGGTCTCTGCCATTAAATTCTGTCGAAACCTTGCCTCTTTTCTCCTTCCTAGCGGGTTTTCTCCAATCGGACGTTTTGTGCCCGTTCCAGATGCCTAAATGCGTACATTGACTCTCTTACATGTGTACCACTCGCTGTGATCGAAAATGCGTCACTGGTCTTGTTTCGTATCCATTTAGAATTCCGATACGCAGCTTTCTAAAAGCTTTCTTTCCTGCCCTCCCTCAGATGGGTTCGTTATACTCGCTCTCCCCACTTCAGTCACTTGGTCGATCGCTGACTTTCCGTCTGGGACAGCCCTTTAAGTGGTTTCTGTGGTACCCCCTGTAGCACGGCCTTGCCTCTGACCTCGTCTCTCTGAATTCCAAATTAAAACGCCTCTTGCTGCTTGTTTCAGCTTCCATCCAAACATGCATTATAGGAACGGTGTGTTAATTACTGTCAATTGAGTGTCGTCCCTTTTTACATTACATACTGATGGGCAAATTTGCTCATTACCACCGAATTAAGTTAGGTGTCATATTCACCTTCCTGTTTCGATGTATAATGCTCTCTTGTAATGTGAGAATCTGACCTTCATTTATTCTGTCTCCTTACACTACCACTCTTTGAACATAAAGTTGTTGCTTTTCCACTGTCTATGAATCACCGATTATCTCGCTCACAAAGGACAATCTCAAGAGTCCAAAGAAAGGAGCTTAGAAAATTTTCATTAGCCGCTTTGATACAAAGAGGTAGCACATCTGTACGTATCTACTACAGTAAGCTTGCCCCGGTCCTCATCACAGATACATTAGACTGTAGAGAGTTCCAAGGAATGTAATTATTGCCTGGGAATCAATTTTTTAGCATACGACAACATTAGTTCGCATTTAACATTCCAGCAGCAAAATTACTGATATTCCATTATATTTGAATAACTTCGTATGGAACTACTGTTGCCTCGTCAAATTCCCCAGTTTTGATTTTACAAACCATTTACTGGGCTGCTACAATGTTTAACACAAATCCTGACATTCAGAGTTCTTTTAAGGGCCTTTTATTAATATGAGTACTGTTTCACTGTTTTCTACAGTTAAATCTAGAGGCTCCTTATTCTGTCCATGATGAACACGTAATATCTTCCAGTATCACACAAATTACAAGACGCGCATAGTATACAATAGGCTCCCCATTCCAGCTAGCATTAGTAAGTGATATGGGCCTCATTCACGTATTTCTGATAATACTCTCTGTCTGGTACAGTAGGCACCATAAACGTACCACTTGGTCGAAGTAATATGGCAGTGGAAAATGTATAAATTTTGAGGCCCTTACGATAAATTTACGTCACCCATTCTGCTTGCATCATATGCAAGAGGTATGAAAATGTTCTTTACAACACCCGCTTACTTTTCATCATTCCTGAACTACCTCTGAGGGGGTACGATGTGATATGTATTGTATTTTCTTCTGGCGTAAATGAAGTGTCTCCATAGAAGCAGTCGCATACACGTGAACTACAGCAGTGGGCATCGGTACAGAGACAGCAGACACAAACAATAGAGTGTTCCAGTTAAATAGCGTAATTTTAGGTAATCTGGGTACTTCGAGTGTAATGGTCAATTTAGTGACTATCCCACACTCACAAGGGAAACTCCCCATCCCACCCTCCTCAGATTTAGTGATAAGAGGGCGCCAGTGGACACCTTGTCAAAAACTGAACACAGATCGAGCATGAAAACAGGAAGGAGGTGTACTGGATTGGGAGAAAAAGGCAAAATAAAAACAGGGACCAGGCCTAAGAACACAAGAACAAGAAGTGTAACATAGAGAAGGCGGGAACAGAAATGGTGCCATGGTTAACAGCCGGCACAGTAGCTCAGCGTGTTCGGTCAGAGGGCTGGTTGCCCTCTGTAATTAAAAAAAAGTGAGTAAAGGAATCAACGATCAGTTTGAACGAATGTCATGTGACGTCCACCCCGATCAAACGCAACGAGAAGTACCGAAAAAAATGGGCTGGTTGCACTCTGTAATAAAAAATGTGAGTAAAGGAATCAATCGTCAACTTGAATGGCTGTCATGTGACGTCCTCCCCAAATCAAACGAAATGAACAGTACGGAATAAAATGAAAAAAAAGTGCGTACTATGTTGGACTTCCAAGTGGGTGAACCACGTTCAGTGCTCCGTGGCATGATTTTTTTCCGCTGTTCGCTTTATTCAAATTTGTGTCTGCGTCGTGGTGCACTGTCCGTTTGCAACAGCGACATGTAAGGTAAGGACGTATGACAGTTGACTCTGCACAACTACTCTATTAGCATCCGAAAGGAAGTGGCTTCATAATAGGACAAGGCGACAAGTCAATGGAATCCTCCACCGAAAAACACGTCTGGTGTGTCATTTATGGCATTAGTGACAGTACGTGTGTTATGTGATAGAAATCTCTTACTGACGCACCTAGTTTGTACGACAGGTAAGCGAGTGAGATATGCCTCCTTGCCCGATATGGGTGTTCATATGAATGTGAATGTGATCACTCCCAAGAAAATGATGAAAACATAATAGTACATCACATAAGCTGCAAGAAATGAACGAAACTGTTCCACAATTACACAGTTTTTCAGTACTTTGTCAAAACATATGTTTTTAACGTTTTTGAAGTTGGATTCCGTTTTCGAAGTCTTGACTCTTGAATTCCCTTTTTGTAACGTAGTTCACACCCGTCTATTTGTTGTTTTTATTTCTGCGAGACGTCTATATCATATCCCGCCTGCTCTCACTATTCATCACATTTATTTGCGAAGGTAAAGTATTCTTTCCACATGACTTATGTTCTATAACCAATGTATTGTATGACAACTTCCAAGACTACAGAAAGAGAACAAACATTTCAATGACCGGACGAACATTTCCTAATGTAGTGGGAAAAAATGGTAACAGGGAGGTTTGAACCATGCTCGCATGCCTTGCACTCCGATACTAAGACCGCGTAACCACGACACCGTTGCTGTTGCAGGCTGCTCTTTATTGCAGTTCTTGTTCTTCGACTTTTCGCTGATCCTGTTTTGATTTTTTTTTTACATTTCAGTATTTCCTCTTCCTGTTTTCACGCTTGATCTGCGTTCAGTTTTTGAAGAGCTATCCACTTTACCCTCTTGCTGTTTAATCTGAGAGGAGTGCGATGGTGAGTTTCCCTTATCAGTAGCTTCCGCTTCGTCGTGTCTGGGTTGACAGTTCCTCGTATCTCTTTCTTTCTGTCATAGAGCCAATCAATAACCAATAAAGGTGTAAAGTGATCAATCCTATTTAGTATTTTATGCTATGGTCCTGCTAATTAAGATGAAGGTCAAGATACGTACTCAAAATATTAACATGTAGCGTCATAAGAACGCAGTCGTTATCAATACGTAGGAAAACTGCACCTGAGTACACAATTTGTCTAGGGAAGATTGCCATGTGAGATGCCCCAGTTTCTCGTTACATTACCGTATCGTTCAAAGCAAATATTGGCTTGTAACACTTTCTTGTAAATTTGACAACACAGTTCTTACGGCTGGCATATACTATCAAATCACCGTTCTATTGTAGGATGGTCACAGTATAAGGTAGTCTTTTCGCACTCTCAAAAGAATATACACTCCTGGAAATGGAAAAAAGAACACATTGACACCGGTGTGTCAGATCCACCATACTTGCTCCGGACACTGCGAGAGGGCTGTACAAGCAATGATCACACGCACGGCACAGCGGACACATCAGGAACCGCGGTGTTGGCCGTCGAATGGCGCTAGCTGCGCAGCATTTGTGCACCGCCGCCGTCAGTGTCAGCCAGTTTGCCGTGGCATACGGAGCTCCATCGCAGTCTTTAACACTGGTAGCATGCCGCGACAGCGTGGACGTGAACCGTATGTGCAGTTGACGGACTTTGAGCGAGGGCGTATAATGGGCATGCGGGAGGCCGGGTGGACGTACCGCCGAATTGCTCAACACGTTGGGCGTGAGGTCTCCACAGTACATCGATGTTGTCGCCAGTGGTCGGCGGAAGGTGCACGTGCCCGTCGACCTGGGACCGGACCGTAGCGACGCACGGATGCACGCCAAGACCGTAGGATCCTACGCAGTGCCTTAGGGGACCGCACCGCCACTTCCCAGAAAATTAGGGACACTGTTGCTCCTGTGGTATCGGAGAGGACTATTCGCAACCGTCTCCATGAAGCTGGGCTACGGTCCCGCACACAGTTAGGCCGTCTTCCGCTCACGCCCCTACATCGTGCAGCCTGCCTCCAGTGGTGTCGCGACAGGCGTGAATGGAGGGACGAATGGAGACGTGTCGTCTTCAGCTATGAGAGTCGCTTCTGCCTTGGTGCCAATGATGGTCGTATGCGTGTTTGGCGCCGTGCAGGTGAGCGCCACAATCAGGACTGCATACGACCGAGGCACACAGGGCCAACACCCGGCATCATGGTGTGGGGAGCGATCTCCTACACTGGCCATACACCTCTGGTGATCGTCGAGGGGACACTGAATAGTGCACGGTACATCCAAACCGTCATCGAACCCATCGTTCTACCATTCCTAGACGGGCAAGGGATCTTGCTGTTCCAACAGGACAATGCACGTCCGCATGTATCCCGTGCCACCCAACGTGCTCTAGAAGGTGTAAGTCAACTACCCTGGCCAGCAAGATCTCCGAATCTGTCCCCCATTGAGCTTGTTTGGGACTGGATGAAGCGTCGTCTCACGCGGTCTGCACGTCCAGCACGAACGCTGGTCCAACTGAGGCGCCAGGTGGAAATGGCATGGGAAGCCGTTCCACAGGACTACATCCAGCATCTCTACGATCGTCTCCATGGGAGAATAGCAGCCTACATTGCTGCGAAAGGTGGATATACACTGTACTAGTGCCGACATTGTGCATGCTCTGTTGCCTGTGTCTATGTGCCTGTGGTTCTGTCAGTGTGATCATGTGATGTATCTGACCCCAGGAATGTGTCATTAAAGTTTCCCCTTCCTGGGACAATGAATTCACGGTGTTCTTATTTCAATTTCCAGGAGTGTAGTTTAAAAATTACTGGTTGTACTTTGTCTAGTAGTAAACATTTTTAAACGGTTGTCATTTGCTAACCAGCGCTATTCTACAGTACGCCAACGACCTTGCCGCAGTGTAGACACCGGTTCCCTTCAGATCACCGAAGTTAAGCGCTGTCGGGCTGGGCTAGCACTTGGATGGGTGACCATCTGGTCAGCATAGCGCTGTTGACAAGCGGGGTGCAGTCAGTCCTTGTGACGCAAACTGAGGAGCTGCTTGCTTCAGAAGTAGCGGCTCCGGTCTCGGAAAATGACATACAGCCGGGAGAGCTGTACGCTGACCACATACCCCTACATATCAGCATCCAGTGACGCCTGTGGGCTGAATATGACACAGCGGCTAGTCGATACCTTTGGGCCTTCATGGACTGAGCGGCAGGAGTTTAGTTTTTTAGTTAACTATTCTGCAGTCAACTGCAGTTACATTAGATTTCCTTTGGACAGAATACTCAAGACTAAGCCGTACGTGGCGTTCACTATAACGTCATTACGTAGGAGCACGTCCTCAAATTGCTGAAAGATGGGAAAGGAAATGAGACGTGTGGTTTTCAAGAGAACCGCACCGGCATTTCCATCGAGGGATTAGAGAAAACCATATAAATAACTGTGACTTCGGTGTAATTATTGTCTTTGAATAAAAATCTAATTTCTACTCGTTTCACTGCGTATTTCTATCAGTTACCTTCTGTACTATACTTTCTATGTATGGTACCAGTTTCATCGAGCTATAAGCTAGATGTCAGTGGCACAGCATCCAGAATTTAGTTTCATCCTTAACTTTTGCCCACCAGTGTACTATCGATAAATTGAACGAGTTATTTCTTAGCTTTTGGCTGGGTTGCACTTACTATAATAATATATAATTTACAATTAATATGTAATATTATAACTCTCCCTCTCTCTCTATCTGTTTTTGTTGTGCTCTTCAGTCCCAAAACTGCTTTGATGCAGCGCTCCATGCTACTCTATCCTATGCAAATTTCTTCATCTACAAGTAACTACTGCAACCTACATCCTTCTGAAGTTGCTTAGTATATTCATCTCTTGGTCTTCCTGTACGATTTTTACCCTGCACGCTGCCCTCCAATACTAAATTTGTGAACCCTTGATACCTCAGAACATGTTCCATCAACCGATCCCTTCTTCTAGTCAAGTTGTGCTACAAATTCCTCTACTCCCCAATTCTCATCAGCAGCTCCTCATTTTTACATGATCGACCCATCTAATCTTCAGCATCTTCTGTAGCACCACATTTCGAAAGCTTCTATTCTCTTCTTGTCTAAACTATTTATCGTCCATGTTTCACTTCCGTACATGGCTACACTCCATATAAATACTTTCAGGAGAGACGTCCTGACACTTAAATCTATACTCGATGTTAACAAATTTCTCTTCTTCAGGAATGCTTTCCTTGCCATTGCTAGTCTACATTTTATATCCCCCTGTTTCGACCATCGTCATTTATTTGGCTCCACGAATAGCAAAACTCTACTATTTTAAGTGTCTCATTTCCTAATCTAATTCTATCTATTATCTATAAAGTAACCTACCTACGCCCCTGGGAAGTAATTTGTGAACTCTGTAAGTTCTACACTTAGTTTACACAGCATATGGGCGTTTGGCAAGACAGACTAGCTCCTTCTCCTTTTTTTAAAAGCCATCCAGTCACTAGCACGCTTCGATACTGAATGGATGGATGGCGTTGATGACTACAAGTGTAGCTGCAGCTACCTTTAGAACCACAATCTGCGTTCGAATCTCTTTTTGCAATATTACAGCTACCGTGCTTTATAAAACATCTCTGCTTATTAGATATTTAAGTACGGAACCTGCCTTCAGTACCTTCACATTGCTGATCTACAATGAGGCTGATTTTCTACTTTACCTTCACGCTGTTATCTGCTGTTGCATGTTTGATTTAGAGTGTTGCTGTCAATGATGTTACTGTATCGAAGTGTTTGGATGCATTTCTAACTTTTTAATTGGCTTTTATGGGCCTCCATATTGCTGTAATAGCAGCCGTTTTTAAAGATTTTCGGCCTGCTGATATTCCTTTTGCTGATACTGATGTACATATTGCATCTGTTGAACTTGCTGAGTGTGATGCGGATGCAGCTAAATCCGATGAACGTCTGATGTTTGCAGTAGAAAATGATTGTGCCGTATAATATGAGTAGCATGACTAACGCTTTGATCTTCCAGGAGACTGCAGTCCTGCAAAACCCATGGCACTTAGTTAGGCCACTATCAGTTGGCCATTGTCGATCGTGATAGAATCTTTCATCTTCACTTCAGTACATAACTCTTTCCAACTGACGATGTAGATACTCTACACTGAAGCACTCACAAAACATGCGACATAACAGAGTTCTCGAGTCTAACTGGGCGGGAACATGGAGTGGATTCGAACGCTAGAAGTGACACATGTCGTCTGTGTTATCTAGTTGCCCTCATAATTGTGTACTGTCAGGCTTGTTCCGTGTTAGTGCCAGTCCGTGTAAAATTTACACGTCATTTTAATGTTAATCGCGCAACAGAAAGGGCAAAGCAATGTATGTGTCCTGTTAGCGTGATTTAACTTACTCCGATTCGTAATGGCACAGTCCAAGCGTGAACGTTCCTGCAGCAAGCTGTCTTCCCTAGGACCATTTCCAGCACGAATTACTGGAACTTCGAACCTGCTCACCATATCAGATTCCTCAGAGTTCCCTCTGTTCCTACACATGAGAAAATTGGCCACTAGGCCGCTAGAAAACGCTTTAAGCCCAATGGACAAGTTTTGGAAGGCGTATGTGGGAATTTAACAGACGTCGATGTAATCCTCTTACTCGAAACTAGATAAAGTACACACACCTGAAATATGCTTCTACGAAAAAATTCTGTTGTTAGCTCAAAAAACTTTCATCCTTACCAGTCGTAACGAAGAGCTGACTAGCAAGTTTTAACTATGGAACGATCACGCAAGTATACGTACGTGAACTAGGAGACTTACACCTAATACTCACTTCACTTTGTTACAGGAGATATGCAGTACACATCTTTCCGAATCGCCAAATGAAAGTCTTTGATATTATATCGACATCAGTGAAGTAGAATTATTTATCCTTACGCTAATTCCAAACGACGGTTGAACTTAGCTGTATACTAATAAACCGTTCCGTCTGTCGGTTCACTATTTCTGAGCAACTACTGATTATTCTTTCGAACCAACAATCTCAGTCGGGCATTAATCGGCAATGTGTGAGACGGTGGTGTGGTTCACTCTCGTAACTGGGAGACGTTAGTTAAGAAACATTTACAGGCTAAATACGTTGCTATTTCTTGATATTTACAAATCAATAAAGTTGCCCCCAGTGAAGAGTTCTAAAAATCTTCCTGCTCATATTACCTCTCATTTCATACAGTACCATCAAATTGTTTATCCATAGCCTTCGAGATAGTACACGAATGGAGTGACGTCACATTTCTGCGGTGATATCCTTGATTACTCACATCGGTGTAATGAGTTCTTTGTGAACAGCGCTGTAGCTGCAATAAAAAATTATGATATCCGGTAAATTCGAAGAATTTTCATCTTCTACTATCCATTTCCTTTGAAAAAAGAAATATTTACCAAGCGTTTGGTACAAAAGAGCAGCAATAGACGTACCATAGGTGACAGTTCTAGAACTGAGACTGATTATATTCTTCGATGAAGCTTGAATTCCAAGAATGGAAATCCCTGTTATGCGTCTGCCCGACAAATGAAGATTTGAGTTTAGAGTCTTCAGTATCGAGGTATGAATGTAACTGAAAATGTGCGCTCTTATTCTTATTCTGCCAGTGCTCACGCCAGTGTCCCCTGTTTGTGTACGCCTTTCGGCTGCTTGCTTGTTTTCAAGAAATTTGTTCACTTTAACATGAGCACCTACAGAAGCACTTGAAATAGTTTGCCTGAGTCCCTTCTGATCAGTTAAATGTTCGTACATAGGTCCATTTAGAAAAGCAGCTCTGGTATAAATGAGGCCTATGGAAAGGTTCTTGTTTCAGACTGAAACAAGCAGAAATTCACTAACTTTGTTTTGATGAATAGTGTTTAACATACGAGGTGCATTCAAGTTCTAAGGCCTCCGATTTTTTTTCTCCGGGCTGGAAAGAGATAGAAACATGCGCATTGTTTTAAAATGAGGCCGCGTTCATTGTCAATACGTCCCAGAGATGGCAGCACCGTACGGCAGATGGAATTTTACTGCCAGCGGCGAGAATGAGAACTATTTTAAATACTTAAAATGGCGACGTTTTCCTTACTTCAACAGCGTGCAATCATTCGTTTTCTGAATTTGCGTGGTGTGAAACCAACTGAAATTCATCGACAGTTGAAGGAGACATGTGGTGATGGAGTTATGGTTGTGTCGAAAGTGCGTTCGTGGGTGCGACAGTTTAATGAAGGCAGAACATCGTGTGACAACCAATCAAAATAACCTCGGGCTCGCACAAGCCGGTCTGACGACATGATTGAGAAAGTGGAGAGAATTGTTTTGGGGGATCGCCGAATGACTGTTGAACAGATCGCCTCCAGAGTTGGCATTTCTGTGGGTTATGTGCACACAATCCTGCATGACGACCTGAAAATGCGAAAAGTGTCATCCAGGTGGGTGCCACGAATTCTGATGGACGACCACATGGCTGCCCGTGTGGCATGTTGCCAAGCAATGTTGGCGCGCAACAACAGCATGAATGGGACTTTCTTTTAGTCGGTTGTGACAATGGATGAGATGTGGATGCCATTTTTCAATCCAGAAACAAAGCGCCAGTCAGCTCAATGGAAGCACACAGATTCACCGCCACCAAAAAAATTTCGGGTAACCGCCAGTGCTGAAAAAATGATGGTGTCCATGTTCTGGGACAGCGAGGGCGTAATCCTTACCCATTGCGTTCCAAAGGGCACTATGGTAACAGGTGCATCCTACGAAAATGTTTTGAAGAACAAATTCCTTCCTGCACTGCAAAAAAAAAAAAAAAAAAAAAAAAAAAAACATCCGGGAAGGGCTGCGTGTGTGCTGTTTCGCCAAGACAACGCACCCGCACAGCTTCTTCGTGATAACAACTCTGAAGTGATTCCTCATGCTTTCTACTCATCTGACCTGGCTCCTAGTGACTTTTGGCTTTTTCCAACAATGAAAGACACTCTCCGTGGCCGCACATTCACCAGCTGTGCTGCTATTGCCTCAGCGATTTTCCAGTGGTCAAAACAGACTCCTAAAGAAGCCTTCGCCGCTGCCATGGAATCATGATGTCAGCGTTGTGAAAAATGTGCACGTCTGCAGGGCGATTACGTCGAGAAGTAACGCCAGTTTCATCGATTTCGGGTGAGTAGTTAATTAGAAAAAAATCGGAGGCCTTAGAACTTGAATGCACCTCGGACAGTCGAGGAGATCAGTAAACATTTTATTATTACTCTTCACTGTCTATCACTGTAAGGGTCTGGACCTAATATCCCATCGAAATTTGGTTAGGGTGGAGGGTACCTTATTTGGAATATATGGAAGGGAATTACCAGTTCAAACATTTGCTTTACAAACTAGAAGCACTTCCAGATAACGTTGATCTGCAGCACGATGGAGTGCAGGAGCCTGATAGTAAATAGGTATATCCTAAGGCATTCGTGAATCAAGGATCGCTTCTAATTTTTATTCCATGGGGCGAAGCCATGGAGAACTGTTTGACGTCCAGCGATTATTGAACTCGTACATTTTCAGACAAATATCAACCAGCTGGGAGTACATCACACCGCTCGGCCACCCCGGGCGGCTACGTGGTTGTGGGAAGACTTTCAGACTCTGAGAAAAAACAATCAGCACACTGATGTATCTACCATATATCCGTACTTATACCCGATACACCTGTATATGTACTATTGAATCACGAAACTCTCTGTTTTTCTTCTTAATTTATTCCTACAAGTAGAGCAGGGTGTTGGAGCAATGGTCCAGTGGAATATTTGAGCGAGTATTTTCAGTTGTTCGAGCGTATGTATCAGAACCAAAGAAATCCATGCGAAAACCTTGGTCAGAAAAAGGGGATGGGGGCTGTTTTTAATTTAATTCTGGTGCGAAATATCCCAGAAGTGTGAAACCTTGTAAAGTGGGAGGGTATTTCTTTGCGTATATACAGATTAAGGTCTATAACGTGCTCTACTTCTGCCGATTTGGGCCAGGACTTTGACGTTCTCCTGCTTGAGACCGACGGCGTGCCCAGAGGACTCCACCTTGGGTGTATTTAATTTTCTGCATTGCTGCTCTATTTATACATGCAACATTTATTGGAATCGTATGTTATTTTAACCTCATACTCTAAATGAAAGAAAAAATAGTGAGATGTTGATGAATCTATCCATAGACTATTCATGTCTTCTTCCCTTTAGGGTTATTACGAAGCAAGACCTGCGTGGCTAGATTTCATTTCACTTACGGCATGGATATCTCTTATGGAAACAATGTAATGCTTTCAGACTACGGTTACTACAGAGATCCTCTACACTGTAAATAGTTTCTGGAAATATAAGAACTATCTTCCCGGAAATTATTTTTTTTCAATTATTTGTCAATTTGCCATAGAACTACATAGAATCTTCTTTGAAATATAGGTAGACGCAACCGAAAATGAACGAAGCTACACACAACTAGGTACTAACACGACATTCCGATCAGAACAGCTGCACGTAAGTGAAGTCTAATTCGAGACGTGGCACTGCACAGTGTCTTAAGCAGTGTTAACTTGTGCAGTTCCCGCGTAGGAATAGCCAGCCAGGGAGGCGAAATATCATTTCAGTTTCGCAGCATGACCAAATTAAGTGAACTTGAAATTATTTTTGTTTCTAGCTGACTTGAGGATAGTTCTAAATCAGACCCTTCTACAGCATACATCTCTTTCTTTTCTTTACTTCCATACTCAAGCTATGACACTGGCTCTAACAGCGTCAATGTCGTTGAAACATAAATTACAGCTTACCTTCATTTGTTTAAATGAACCTGCGTGATTTCTCAATTAAAATTAACCATTGTAAACAAATTTCTATAACTGTTACTTCTTTGAGGACTGTAGCAGAGTAGAATCTTGGATTTTACCCTGTTTAACATGACAAGTTTACTAAAAATATTCTATACACAGAAACAGGGCACGAAAATATGAGAGAAAAAACTTTTTTATAATTTATGTAACAGTTCTAAGGCACATATAGCTGGAAAGAATATTTAGTGGATCTATATAATGGAAACAGACTTGAGGTCAGTATTGCAGAAAGAGTAGCTGAAGCAGTTGAATACGGACGGAAGATATGATACTGCGGTTTGGTTGGTTGGTTTGAGAGAGGGGACCAAACAGCGAGGTCATCGGTCCCATCGGATGAGGGAAGGATGGGGGAAGGAAGTAGGCCGTTCCCTTTGAAAGGAACCATCCCGGCATTTGCCTAAAGCGATTTAGGGAAAACACGGGAAACCCAAATCAGAATGGCCGGACGCGGTTCTGAACCGTCGTCCTCCCGAATGCGAGTCCACTGTGCTAACCGCTGCGCTACCTCTCTCGCTGATATTTCGAGAATTTGACAGAGTATGAAACACTTAATTGGAAACAAAGTACCTGTAATATAGAAGGTTACCTCAGGATTATTGACATCCTTGTGATGCTAGCCACAACAAAATTATTCCACTTGGTGTGCTATATATATGAAACAGGCAAAATACCCTCAGAGTTCAGGAAAAACGTAACAACTCCAGTTCCAAAGAACGTGAATATTGGTTGCGAAAGTTTATTTCCAACTTTTTTTTTTTTTTTTAGCCAAACCGCTGTTATAACAGCCAAAGGACGTGAAAGGCAAGCTGTAGTGGAGAGGGGAGTGTGACAGGACCGTAGCATACCTCCTATGTTATTCAGTCTGTACACTGAGCGAGCTGTGAAGAAAATGAAGAAGAATTTTTGAAAGGGAATTAAAGCTCAGACTGAAGAAATAAAAACTTAGTGGTTTGCCGATGACATTGAAATCCTGCCAGAGACGGCAAAGGATTTGGAAGAGCAGTTCAACGTAATGGGTGGTATGTTTGAAGGCATTATACAGTGAGTTTCAACTAAAATAAAGCTATGGTAATGCAATGTAGTCCAATTAAATCAGATGATCCTGATGGGTTTAGATTAGGAAGTAAGAACTGGATGTAGTAGATAAATTTTGCTATTTGGGGACCAAAATAATTGATTATGGCTACGGTAAAGGTGAAGTAAAATGTAGAGTGGCAATAGGAAAGAAAGAAACCTCAAAAAGAATAATTGTTTAATGTCTAATTGTAGCGCTACGAAGCTTTTCTGAAGGTATTTGTCTGTAGTATAGCCTTATATGTAAGCGAGACGTTGACGATAATGAGTTCAGACAAGAAGAGAATGTGATACTGAAGAAGAATGCTGAAAATCCGATGGAAAGATCAAATAAAATATGAGGCCAGAAGACGTTGCGCAAAAAAGAAATTATGGCAAAAATTGACAAAAAGAACGGTCCCATCGACAAGATACATCCTGAGGCATTGTAGAATTGTCAGTTTGGTAATGAAAGGAACGGTAGGGGATAGTAATTGTACGGGAATGTAGCAAGCATGTTCAAATGAATGAAGGTTGCAGTAGCCATGCATAGATGAAGACAGGATAGACTAGTGTGACAGGACGCATTTGTTGGAATGAATACCACAACAACTATCACAATGGTTGTTCATAAAGTCTGTGACTACGACCACTTTATAATCGAATGCTAGAAATGAATCCTCGTCCTTAAAATAGTAAAAAACACTATAAACAAAGAAACACAACTAATGTGCGAATTAAGTTTTCTCATCTTTCTTGTGGTTACACAATAAATAATACTCAACGAGACCATGAGAACATGCGTACATACTACTCGTGAAAGTTCAGTGTGTGCCTTAGCAATATATCTGACTTCTTCCCTATATGAGGAATACGATAATATTGTTCCTTCTTAAGATAGTATTATCTATAACTAATTTTTATTTTCTTCATTAACTGCTGCATTCCTTAAAATATATTCGATAAGCAAGATTAAGTATTTGTCTCCTGCGGAAGAGTGGAGTGTCGACAGAAGCGGTGCTCTGATCTCAGTAACGGAGGAGCCATCCATTGACCCAAAAGTCGAATTGTAAAAACATCGTGTGTAGCAGAATGGCGGATATCTGGGAAGGTCTTTTAAAGAATGTGAACCCTTGCTATTATCATTTATTCAATTACAAATTTGTTTTATTTGTATTTATGACTCTGTAGGCATATAATCATATAACATCAAACATTTGCAGTCGGTGAGTTACATGTACTCTTAATTACGAAATTCTCAGTGAGAGATTAGAATATTTGCCTTTGGGAGAGGTAATGTTGATAGGTTGCTTGATTACCCGGTATGAGTTCAATAATGGACATTCCTCAACACTTAACTATGTGCACAGTTCATTGATATAAAATTGTTGAGGACTACTCAATATACATACAGTATGAAGCAGTGAGTCGTTCACAAAATATAGTGTAATAAATACATGTTTTGTGTAAGACAATTAACATATGTCTCATACTGATGCGAATATCTAATTTGGAGTACGTATATTGTAAATAAGAGGACAAATACCTCATTAAAAATTCTACTGAAATCGATCATAAACTGCAAACATCAGTATCAAGAAACAGCTTCATCGACATTGCATAATATGTACACATACAGTTACTCTTCATTTGAATTTTCAATTTACAACATTCACATATTGGGAAACATTTTTAATTTACGTGGCAGGGACGTAAGTGTGGAGTAGGTTGCTGATCTTTTCTCTATCTTTAAGCGACATTCAGCCACGGTGAAAGCACATGGTGAGCACACATACAACTAAGTGAGGGAAACCGTTCAGCAAGTCATCACAACAAACAAGCGATTGCATTATACTGACTGTTGTGAATTTTTATGAAGTTCGTAGTTACAAGAGCTGTATGAAAAACACTAATCGATTTTCATATTAGCTGTTCACATGTAGTACGAAGCAGATACGACCATCAATGTGACAGATATGCACTTTATACATTGAGTGTACACAGATGAACGCGTCACAGAGGAATTTTCCCTACAGAGCTCGTGTGACTAACATGCATTATCTTTCATGGAAGTATGATACCAGAGGTTCACTCATGTCTGGAGCCCAGCATTACGTCTGCATAGAATAGTTCTGTACACTACGAACTACGTCTCCTATTACATAAAGCGATCTACACTTGAGTGACGGATATTTAATACTCGCTCCACAACTACTTCTGCAATATTCAATACGAATCACGCTTAGATTTATCCACACTGTAATTGACTCTAGCGTCTAAACATAGCTAAATGCTTAGTACGAGAAACATTTTATCCAATGTCAACAAATTTAGACTCGTAGTACACTAAAAGGATACAAATTACCATGCCATATTGTAATAAACCCTGGTTGGGTATACAAAAAAGTGACTGGGGAAAAAAAGCTATCCTCTCACCTACTTTTTATATATGTATATGGGCCCATATAAAATGTGCAACGGTATTAAGATGCTTACAAATACAAACATTTATACGTTATGTACACTTTTTACAACACAGACATTACAAGGAAAATCAAGTGTCCTCAATAAATATATTAAATATTTGGGTGGTGGGGTACCTCTCATGCAAAGGCCACCAACAGACAGCACGATGCCCATAATAAAACTATGGAGTGCACACGCATAAAAATAAAATTCTTCTATAAACAAAACGACATTGTTCTTTTTTGGCATAAAATATAAAAAAGATGCTTCTCGAAAGTTGTGCTGCGGCAGCAGGGGTGACGGACAGCTCCCAGCTGGCGTGTGAGGTTGAGGTACGGGTCAGAGGCGTGACAAGTAGGAACATCAATCGAAACATCTTTTTAGAATAAATACTGTACAGTGCGGGGGAAGGTGGACGCCTCCCTTTGCTTAGTCGACTTCAATCAGCTGACGATACAGCACACCAACAGCAATACAGCGTGCATATAGTAGCTAGCAGGAACACAAACATGGTACGGTGGAAAAAATTCTGGAGACACCTCGCTTTTTTCGGACGGAGTCCGAAGCTAGGTCATGTTATCTACAGGAGACGATTAATGCACCACCTCAAAGAAGTGGATACAGTAACCTGTTGACAAAAACTATTCAAACGTACCGTCTCCACAGCAGTGGCTGTTCAGTGCGTTACGCTTCGCGTGTTAAAGAAATGTGACATTTGGCGCGGGTAGATAAATAAATATGTTGTACACGAATAGCTTCTTTTTGGTATCGGTTGCCGCCCCCCGCGGTTGCGGACGACGGAGTCGAGTGACTAGATTCAGGCATTTGACTCTTTGAGGTTGTCGAAGTACTCCATGATCTGGTCGTAGTCCATGCCGAGGTTGAGGTCGTCCAGCCCGACCAGGTGGTCGTGGGCGGCCCCGGACAGCGCCACGGCGGCGCCTGCCGAGAACATGGGGTTCCCGACGATGGTGGCGCGCTTCACCTCCGAGCCGCAGCCCGCCCCCCGCTGCGCGCCAGGCACGAAGTCGGAGTGGTTGGCGCCGGCCGCCGCTGCGGCTGCTGCCGCGGCTGCCGCCTCGTGCTGCAGCTGCAGCTGCTGCAGCTGGTGCTGGTGCGGCGGCACCTGCGGCTGCACCTGCACCTGCGGCTGCACCTGCGGCTGGTGACCGGACGAGCGGCGGGACTTGTGCCGCTGCGGGGGCTGCTCCGGCGCGCCGCCGTCGTGGCCGCCGCCACCTCCGCCTCCGCCAGCCCTGAGCACAGCACAGCGTCACATCTGCTGCACACTTCCCGGTAACACAGCGCTATGCAGGGGTATCAGCTTTTCTACATCACTGGAGTGCTGCTATTGCGTTATCATCTGGTCTTTTTACCAAACCATTTGGGTCACAAAATAAAAAAGGAAACGAAAAGATAAGCTGCTACCTACTACCTATAGATTAGCTTAGGTTACGTACATTACATCGAGACCTTACTGTGAGGGGTGTTGAAGAGAAACGGTACGAAACATCATTGTGGGTATAATTAAAGTCTTTATTCAAAAGCAAACACCAGAGGTGTGACTACAACTATCGCACTGCTTCACGAGCCATATGATTCCCAGAATGCCTGTGGCTTTGCCAGGAACCAACCGTACACCGTGTCCTTTTTGGACATTACACATATTGACTGGAATACTCTCTTTCAAATTCTAAAGGTGGCAGGGGTAAAATACAGGGAGCGAAAGGCTATTTATAATTTGTACAGAAACCAGATGGCAGTTATAAGAGTCGCGGGCATGAAAGGGAAACAGT
Source organism: Schistocerca gregaria (assembly GCF_023897955.1). Lineage (NCBI taxonomy): Eukaryota > Metazoa > Arthropoda > Insecta > Orthoptera > Acrididae > Schistocerca > Schistocerca gregaria. The sequence continues at coordinate 800,831,150 of NC_064920.1, forward strand.
GGTTGGGAAGGGGGTGAGACAGGGTTGTAGCCTCTCCCCTATGTTATTCAATCTGTATATTGAGCAGGCAGTAAAGGAAACAAAAGAAAAATTCGGAGTAGGAATTAAAATGCATGGAGAAGAAATACAAACATTGAGGTCTGCCGATGACATTTTAATTCTGTCAGAGACTGCAAAGGACTTGGAAGAGCAGTTGAACGAAATGGACAGTGTCTTGAAAGGAGGATATAAGATGAACCTCAAAAAAATGGTTCAAATGGCTCTGAGCACTATGGTATTTAACATCGATGGTCATCAGTCCCCTAGAACTTAGAACTACTTAAACCTAACTAACCTAAGGACATCACACAACACCCATCCATCACGAGGCAGAGAAAATTCCTGACCCCGCCGGGAATCGAACCAGGGAACCCGGGCGTGGGAAGCGAGAACCCTACCGCACGACCACGAGATGCGGTCAAGATGAACCTCAACAAATCCAAAACGAGGAATTAAGTCGGGTGATGCTGAGGCAATTAGATTAGGAAATGAGGCACTTAAAGCAGTAAAGGAGTTTTGCTATTTGGGGAGCAAAATAACTGATGATGGTCCAAGCAGAGAGGGTATAAAACGAAGACTGGCAATAGTACGGAAAGCGTTTCTGAAGAAGAGAAATCTGTCAACATCGAGTATAGATTTAAGTGTCAGGAAGCCGTGTCTGAAAGTTTTTGTATGGAGTGTAGACATGTATGGAAGTGAAACATGGACGATAAATAGTTTGTACAAGAAAAGAATAGAAGCATTCGTAATGTGGTGCTACAGAAGAATGCTGAAGATTAGATGAGTAGATCACATAACTAATGAAGAGGTACTGAATAGAATTGAGGAGAAGAGGTGTTTATGGCACAACTTGACTGGAAGAAGGGATCGGTTGGTAGGACATGTTCTGAGGCATCAAGGGATCACAAATTTAGCATTGGAGGGTGGGTAAAAATCGTAGAGGGATACCAAGAGATGAATACACTAAGCACATTCAGAAGCATGTAGGTTGCAGTAGGTACTGGGAGCTGAAGAGGCTTGCGTGGGATAGAATGGCATGGAGAGCTGCATCAAACCAGTCTCAGGACTGAAGACTACAACAGCACATATGTGACCTTTGAGACGTGTGCGTTATGTGGAGCAGAATCACGCCCTCTGTGAACAGTCCAGGCCGATTGCCCTTGATAGTCTTGCTCAGGCTACGGAATGTCTCACAGTACACGCCCCCATCCCAAAACAAATAGCGTCGCCTGAAGTTGTCCCGGCATTCTCCTTAAACAATGCCAGCCTGGAGATGATGTTAGCCCCTCCTTAAGGACAAGTAAAAATATTTTTTGCGCCTCATTGCAGGAAAATTTGGCATCTGTTTACAATATTACTTGCAAGTCACGTGTCTTGAAACGGAACTAGTTTATGACTCACTGGTAGTGCGAGTCCATTGCGAGAAAATGTCTCCCGTTACAAATGTGCCAAGGAGTTGTTAACTCAGTGACTGCTCGTATCTTCATTAGATCAGGGCGACTCCACCGCCACTCACTAGGTGCCGCAAGGTTTTTCTTTTTTTCTTAGGCGACAGAGAGGCACTTTACCAGAATCAAACAAAGACCTGTATTTTTGAACGCACTTCAACGCAGATGTTCTTCAAACATGCTATAAAAACGACAATGTCATCCAGACAGCAAAGGTACGTCGTTCATTTTAGGTGCCGAATCAGGTTGCCATCACACTCTGGAAGGTGGCTATAGTGTTAAATAATGCAAACTACGTAGCTCATAGAAGTCATCAGGAGTTACGAAAGCAGTTTTCTCCCAGCCAACGACGGTTTACCAGCAGCCAGTCTCAATGTACATAGCCGAGAAATGTTTTGCTGCTTTCAAATATTTTATGGTGCCATCAGAGCGCGGTGGGTTGGATAACAACTTCTTCAGTGGTAAACAACGACCCAGAGCAGTGATTGTTATATGTTCTCGTTGGAATAGCTTCGTCGACCTGAAGCTCTGATCTTTCATAGTTCATGACTGCTTGTGACACATGTGAAGTCCCTTCTGTGAATAAAATTGTGACTATGTTCTGTTAAACTGACATATTGTAATGTTTGTGTTCTGTCATTGATTGTTATTGAAATATTTCATATTCCAGTTGGCACTATGTATTTCGTTTCTGAACTTCGGCACCATCGCTTTTATATCTCGGAACATGGTATGCTTTAGCTGGCGATGATGAGCGTTTGACATTATGGACAAAGAAGTCCCTTAGGCAAATTGCACCAAGATTGGTTGGCCGGCAGTGACGACGTGGTTGAGATTTCCTCTCTTGTTTGCAACTATCGTGCATGGAGGATTTCTATCTGTGGCAGTGTCACTTCTATAGGGGTCGCGTGGCGTTGTTTTCCAGATTTCGGCAGCCAGGCGAGTGGCATGCTGGGGAGCAACCTCTTACAGATTACGACGATGAGTTTCGGCCCATAGGTCTGAAGATGACTGGTGTGTTTAGGAAAGTTGTGGTTGACGTCTTACTGCGTAACAGTCGTCGCACAATCGTCATCATTTTCTGCATTTTCTCACAATATGTACAGGGCATCTACACTGAAAAACCAGCGGCATGTTTTCCTCCGTCCTCCAAATGTGTTTTCTTCTACTAGGTCCTTTGGTTGGTGAAAGACTTGGAGACTTGGTTGTACCCACATAGTTCGGATGCTGGGTTGTCGTTTGACGCCAGCAACGTAAGTCCGAGCTGACCTTCATAGTGCCTTGACCTATGGTGGCGATTCGTGCTACAGACTGATTCACTTCTTCCTCATCATTTTCTATTACCACCTGTTATATCGAGCCGATATTCAAGACTGCTATCTCTTGAGTACTCGGTTTGAGATTTCTAACTGTCATCCACTACTATTACTCTGCCCTTATTGTCTATCTTGTTAGAGAGGTGAGCTCATGGTAGTCTTCACACTGCAATAGGAATCACATTTGGCAGTCCGTCATAGGTCTTTCGACCGACTCTTTCTTTGTTGCATTTTCTCGATTCGTTGTCCCCTCTTGATGAATTTCTCTGTTGTTGTGACGCCGTTTACCATGAGAGCTTGATGCATATTTTCCACGACTGCTTTCATCAAATGTGGGATTTTGTCAGCTTAAGTCATATTCGGATTTAAAATGTGGCATAGGGCCAAAACATTATGTATACATAACTATGCCATTTCCTCATGACGTTACTCCCAGTTCTTAAATTATTCTTCCGCTAAGTGGAGTTGCTTCTGATTGTCACCAAGTGCTTCAGTCAGTTCAGCCCAGAATTTTTCCCAGCTATCGTGCTTCTTTTCGTTGTTCTCGAGCAACTTCTGGGCTGTTCCGCCCAAACAGATGTACATATTTGCCAAATAAGTTATCTTATCTGTTGTATTTGGCGATCTGGTTCGAATCCTATCTGCTATTTTGTTGGGTCTTGGGCAACATCTCCGGAGAACACTGATGAATGTCCAACGTGCAATTTACTGCTGATTTGGAGTCCACTGGTCTACTGGACAGATGGACATTTAAACAATTTACTGCTAGTATTCCGGTTCCTGACCACGTAGGTTTCGGCATTTATATTGCCTAATTGGAGCCACGATGACGTACACGTTTTACAAGTACGCAGCGACTTTATCAAACAATGTCATATCGTTACAGCTCTCTTGTCCAAATTTGGAAGGTGGGTCGTAAATGAAATACAACAATTAGAACTTGCATGCAGCACATCTATTAAGAACAACAACATACAACCTGAATAGAGAATGCAGGTATTTATACAAATATCCACTATTTCAGGGAGCTAGTATTTATAAAACCGTCGAATACTGCAGATATAAAAATATTATAAGAAATTTTTTTTTGAAGAACCCTTCCAGAAATGATAAATTAGAAATAATAAACAATTTCTGGTGGCTGGATGTGAACTAGCGACCCACAACACGCCAGACAGTGACGCTAACCACTACACCACAATCATGACACCGGAGGTCACCACAATATATTCTCCTGTGAATTATAAGGCATACTGTACAAAAGATGGTTTTACAGATATTGCGTCCCCAGATGCCTGCCGGACAACATACTTCCCCACGTCACTGTACCACTGGCAGTCTACCTCGCAGGCGCAGCCATACAGTAAGGATGACGTCGACAGCCGCCTCCACAGGGCACTCCTGACGGGGGAAACTACTTTGCCACGCCCTCCTCAAGCACCAATGAAACGTCGGATAACATCATCGTGCCCGGCGAGCCAACTTGGGAACTTTTCGTTCTTGCGACCAGTGGCAGCCAATCGTGCAGGCTGAACATACCCCTGAACTTGATGTGATAACCAACCTCGCCAGGCCCATACGGAAATCTTCAGTGAGCCTACAGCCAAAGCTACATCTACCATCTCTGACGAGGATCTTCAGGATGTCTAGTCGGAAACCTGCGTGCTAGCTAAAGCCTTAACTTGGGACTATCTCGTACTATTCAGCCCATCGATGTTGGACTTCTACAAGCGATGTGTTCAAGGAAGTGTTCCTTGTATTCATTTCTCATGAGATTTGAGTGTTCGAATACATAGTTCCTCAACTTGGACTCTTCTCTGTGCAGTTGTTCTTGACCCTAACCAAGTGTACTAACAATGAGGTGACGTACTACTGGACAGATGCAACCACACCACAACAACAGCTCACCTGTTAAACTATAAAAGAATTTCTGTTGTGATTACCAGATCATTCAAGCATTCTTTGGACTTACAGATTACTTTTTGTCTCAGTACATAGCATATGGTATGGGTTTCTTCTCCCCACTACTAATATCTGAAAACATCCTACCACACGTACTATACGTCAGTATTTCTGTACGTCGGTAGTTCTGCCTCTTATCTATAGTTTTTTGCAAGGAGAGAGGAAAGAGCAAGTTGACATGTAAAGGAGCAGACATAGGGTACACAATTTTTGTAGCCGTAATTTATTGTTGTTTGATTGTCTTATCCTGAAGAAGTACGTGTATCCGCAAAATTTAACATTTGTGTTACCATTTGAAGTAAGGACCATGATTTCCTTCGGAAAGTAACTTTCTTTTAAATTTTTAGAGTGGCGTCCGCATTTAACACTGTCTTCTGCTGTGACATCATCAAAGGCTTCCTCACGTAAATTCTGTACATCTTTAATTTCGCCTAGCCAGTTAATGGATGCGACCTTTCCTTCCACTAGAGCCCCCGCATATAGTATTGGATTCTATTGGTGGTGGCAAGGATGAAGCCTTACAACGTCGTCGCTCATTTTGGTGCTAAGTTGTCAAGATAAATTTTATTGTAAAGGAGCTTGTAGCACCACACATCTTCCTCCATCTTACCTTTCAAAACTGAAATAATTTCCTGGCGATTTCTTGATTTCTTCTTTCTTTGTAACTGAATCAGCAACTTTCGCTTGTTGTCCTTTCCAAAGATTATTGTCGTTATCCATGACAACAACACAGCCTCCTCCTAAAGGATGTATTAAATCCAAAATTAGCGCTCTACACATCACTACGCGTCTCTTCTAGATAATCGTTGGATTTGCTGGCTGCAAATATTAGCTTTGCAGCTCTGAGACAGCCATACTCAGATGATCCTTCATGACAGATAATAAACCAGTCTCCTCTGGTAGGCAGCACTTTCAAACTTCTTATCTTACAAGATGTGCTTCCTCGCTTGATTTTGATTAAGCCAAATCTCATCGAGAAAAATAACGGGGCAACGATGATTTTCTTTGCTAATGTCGTGCAATGACTCAATTAAATTGCCAGAGATGCTGTAAAAGCATGCCTCTCCATCAGAATATGTCTCCAGCGTCGCACTGTCTGTACCTGAATCCCCCAGACCTTTGAACTACACTCCTGGAAATGGAAATAAGAACACATTGACACCGGTGTGTCAGACCCACCATACTTGCTCCGGACACTGCGAGAGGGCTGTACAAGCAATGATCACACGCACGGCACAGCGGACACACCAGGAACCGCGGTGTTGGCCGTCGAATGGCGCTAGCTGCGCAGCATTTGTGCACCGCCGCCGTCAGTGTCAGCCACTTTGCCGTGGCATACGTAGCTCCATCGCAGTCTTTAACACTGGTAGCATGCCGCGACAACGTGGACGTGAACCATATGTGCAGTTGACGGAGTTTGAGCGAGGGCGTATAGTGGGCATGCGGGAGGCCGGGTGAACGTACCGCCGAATTGCTTAACACGTGGGGCGTGAGGTCTCCACAGTACATCGATGTTGTCGCCAGTGGTCGGCGGAAGGTGCACGTGCCCGTCGACCTGGGACCGGACCGCAGCGACGCACGGATGCACGCCAAGACCGTAGGATCCTACGCAGTGCCGTAGGGGACCGCACCGCCACTTCCCAGCAAATTAGAAATGTTGCTCCTGGGGTATCGGCGAGGACCATTCGCAACCGTCTCCATGAAGCTGGGCTACGGTCCCGCACACCGTTAGGCCGTCTTCCGTTCACGCCCCAACATCGTGCAGCCCGCCTCCAGTGGTGTCGCGATAGGCGTGAATGAAGGGACGAATGGAGACGTGTCGTCTTCAGCGATGAGAGTCGCTTCTGCCTTGGTGCCAGTAATGGTCGTATGCGTGTTTGGCGCCGTGCAGGTGAGCACCACAATCAGGACTGCATACGACCGAGGCACACATGGCCAACACCCGGCATCATGGTGTGGGGAGCGATCTCCTACACTGGCCGTACACCTCTGGTGATCGTCGAGGGGACACTGAATAGTGCACGGTACATCTAAACCGTCATCGAACCCATCGTTCTACCATTCCTAGACCGGCAAGGGAACTTGCTGTTCCAACAGGACACTGCACGTCCGCATGTATCCCGTGCCACCCAACGTGCTCTAGAAGGTGTAAGTCAACTACCCCGGCCCTCAAGATCTCCGGATCTGTCTCCCATTGAGCATGTCTGGGACTGGATGAAGCGTCGTCTCACGCGGTCTGCACGTCCAGCACGAACGCTGGTCCAACTGAGGCGCCAGGTGGAAATGGCATGGCAAGTCGTTCCACAGGACTACATCCAGCATCTCTACGATCGTCTCCATGGGAGCATAGCAGCCTGCATTGCTGCGAAAGGTGGATATACACTGTACTAGTGCCGACATTGTGCATGCTCTGTTGCCTGTATCTATGTGCCTGTGGTTCTGTCAGTGTGATCATGTGATGTATCTGACCCCAGGAATGTGTCAATAAAGTTTCCCCTTCCTGGGACAATGAATTCACGGTGTTCTTATTTCAATTTCCAGGAGTGTATTACAAATTGCGGATCTCTGTGAAGCCTTCTCGTGTAAAACATCAGTCACCTTTTGTTTTGTGTGATACTCGTCACGATCGTAAAATTCCAATACAATACGATGAACACTGTCCTTCAAATACTATCCTTCCTCGGAGACGGTAACATCACTTTTTGCTCCCAGATTGTCACTATCCGTGGTTTCTGTGTACTGTTTGGTGAGAAAACACCACACGCCTTTGCCGTTAAGAATTTCCTCTCTTATGGAGTTGTCTAAAAGGTCACGAAGAAACTAGTTATTTGGTTCCTTATGTCTTGTAACCCGGAAACGAGAACAACAATAGTATGCGGTAATAATCACATCGCTCCCCGCAGATCCGCAATATTTCTTCACAGCAAATCGATAAGTGAAAGTAGCAAAGCGCTGCCAACCTCAGCGGTAGCAGTTGTTTTTTATGCTATCTGGACGGTAGCTAAAGCAGAAATGATAGTGTAGCAACAGTGTACAATTAGCCATGGATTGAGACGGACTACGTCAAAGGTTTCTCATTGGTAGTTACAAACGAAGTGAAGACGAGAGTTGAGGGAACGACCATTCGTTTTCGCTGTTTCTTAATATAGTAGCTTACAGGTGAGGAAATCCCATCATAAACCCAACAAGGTGCAATGTTGTCCCCTCTACTTTTTGTTCTGATAAACAGAACTGAAATGAAGTGAAAACATATTATTCTTTTACATACCTCACCATCCTTAAGAAAAACGAAGTACAGTACAACACTTATATTCAGTGTACAGTACTTCTGCAGTATATGCAGCTGGCCAAGGTAATGTAGTGGTCAAGTCATCAGATTCGAATTTTGGAGATCTGTAATTCAAATATCCAACCAACCTCCACAACCAGTCTTTCCGACGGGGCTTTCCCGAATTTTCCTTAATCGTTTAAGCCAAATTCACGGCGGATTTCATTCTTCCACTTTCCCTGAAATTTTAAGATACCTTCCTTTTTGAATATGATATCGAAATTTATTTATCTGTTTGTCACATACATACGCTACAAATAAAGAAAATGTATTAACGCACAGCAGACGATGCAGTCGTTTTGCTACTCGGTGAATAGGATAAGAAAGGAAAAAAAAGGAAGAAAGTAGGATTAGCATTCAGTGTCCGTCAATGACGCATTCATCAATTCCAGATAAATGAAAATACACTCCGAAACAAAAGGTGGTCTCTTACAGCTGTATACTCAGCAGTACACATCTCCATTTCACAAAGAAAAGCACATACTCACGAATAAAATACCGTCAACGCGAATTTTTATGTATCCATTTTCTATCCCTTGGGCATATCGAGCAAAATGTTTTTCAATGTATGACATCGTGTTAGGATGTAATATGATCCAAAGTTTTAGCCCCTTCTGAAAACGTGTTTGACCGAATTGATGATGTACACAACTGATACACTACTTCATCTATCATGACATGAGTGTGTCATCATAGCCGTAATATTACTGGATGGTAAGAACAGAGAGGAAGTGACCGCAGGTGTTTTATTGATGGTAATGTAAACTTGATTTTTCAGGGAATATTTTAACTTCTGTCTCACGGAGTAACACAGAAAACGCACCAATCTAAAAATGAGGACGACAAAAAGTTTCATCGATTAGTAAAATTCTACCATGTTTCTCTTTGTCGTAAGAAACTGAATATAATAAGTGTATCAGACAGTAGTGAACATAAACCACCTCAGTGGCACAAGATATGAAATAGTTGTCGTATGCCACCCCTACTAAAGTTTCAAGATCGATGGGAATACGTTTGCGAAAATGATGTGAAACGTGTGTGCGTATGATAATAAAATAAAGTAATTTGAAAAGGAAAGCAAACTATTATTTCTTAACGTAATAGTGTTTTCGTCACTAATAGCGATGGAAACAAATAAAAATGAAGAAGAGCTTTGTTTCTAAAGGATGAATATATTCTGGACACTTTTTAAAAGCATTGCAAACTCGCTTACTTTATCAGTGAAAATACTCACCAAGCCCTATTTGCGCTGAAGATTAGTCAATAATGTAACAGAGAATATTGACCAACAGTTGCGTTAAGATTAATGTCTCGAAAATAATTCATTGCCACCACACATACTAGAAAGCAGAAAGACACTGCGGACTATTCCTCTTATGGTGCAGATTAGTAGATGTAAGAACCATCAATTCGAAGTAAGTCTTACTCCAGGACCAGAGGCACTAGTACATGCCTAGTTACGATACACAATGCAGGACTAGCATTTATTTTATCAGTAATACTTAATTTCTATGCGTGAATTGGGACTTCTAGTTAACGCAAGACAATTTAGGTTGTCGAATTCAGCATATTAGCAGAAATTTTGAGATGCCACGCAACCTAAAATACATAGGTATTCCAACATGTTGTTTCTAACATATCTCTTTAACACTAAGCATCAAGAGGGAACGTCACACTTATATTATTTTCAAATCTATATCTCTAAACATGAAGACTAACATGCTTAACAGTCTTATGCAAATTAAAAGCAGGCAACTGCACATTGCATGAATATGGAAAATAAAGTTCTAAATGTAGATAAGAACAATATTTTAAGTGATAAAAAGAACGAGGAAAGACTACAGAAAAACTATGGTTAGCGGGGTGAAACATAAAATTGGGGAATGCCCACTAAAACTAAAAGATATTTGATTTACGTTCAGCAACTCGAGCTTGTGGCAGCTAATAAGCAAGTGACGCTATTTTGACATTCGTTTACCTTTTATTTAGAAAATTATCTGCTTTTTCAAAATTTTTCTTTTTCGACACTAACGAGAGAGAAGTAATTGTATGATAAGCTATCATCTTTTTCCAAAAAGCGTAAAAATGGGAAAATGGAAGAGATGTTTCAAAAGCTTGTGTTCATAAATCACTTTACGAAGAGTTTAGAACAAAAATCTCCAGAAATTACTTCAGACACAGAAGAAGAGGATTTTTTTTGCGTCATGAATTCGAGATAAGAGGCGAAGAGGAATTTTAACGTTGTTAATACGACAGTTATCCAGAAAGTAAGAGACGTTTTGAAATAAAAAATTGTCGATATGTAAAAACGAAATACTATTACACACATTATAAAGGTACACTTTTAAGCTATTTTTAAACGTAATTGCCACTCAAATTGAGGCACTTGTCAAACCGAGGTACAAGTTTTTCAATACTGTCTCTGTAGAAATCCGCCGCCTGCGATTGCAACCACTGGTTTATACTGGCAACAAGTTCGGCGTCAGTACCAAAGCGTTGTTAGCGACGCATGTCTTCATTGATGGAAAGAGGTGGCTGTACGGCGGACAATCAAAACTCTGTTGGAGCTCTCGCTCTCGGGTACGACTGGCCGTGTGTGGACATGGGTTGTCGTGAAAAAACAAAACACTTGCGCTAACTCTCTTCCGACACTTGTTTTGTATCGCCGCCTTAACTTTGTCAGGTTTCGATATTACGACTCTGAGGTAACTGTTATGCCACATTCAAGGAAATCAACGAGAGTCATTCCCTTAGAGTCTAAAAATACAGTAACCACGATCATTCTTGTTGACAGCTTTTAAAACCACTTCCTTAGTTTCTTGGGAGATCGCGTGTCCCATTCCGTCGATTGCCTTTTTGTTTCAGAACAGACATGCTTCACCCAAGTCTCGTCCCCCATTACGATACGATCGATAACTTTGTTACCAGTTTTCTCGTAATCTTCGAAGAAGGTCAGTGTCGCAGGCAGTCTCTGTTTTATGTGGTCGTCCATTAGGATTTTGGTAACCCACCTAGCAGAAAATTTGTGGTAACCAAGTTTCTCCGCCACAATTTTTTTGCACTAAATTCCGTGAAATTAGGGGAAAATATTGCGAAAGCTTTTTAATGGTGGAATGAATGTTGACACGTCAAAGAAAGCAAAGTAGCGGAGGCACAGATCACATGCTACCACCGCCGGATACATAATGAGTGTAGTAACGTTATGCCACCAACATGACAGTGGCTGTAGCCTGTGACCGCTCAATGTCATTCAATACGATCACGACGACACCCCTCGATCGATGTTAGCGCTCGTGGTGTGACTCGCCTTCATACATGGCAGTGGAGGTTTGAAAATTCGTGACGCTAGTTCAATGGTCGTCAATTGATTTAAATGTTATTCCCGGCTGCCACGGGCGTGAGGAGAAAGAACACATCCTGGTGATACCAGCATTATGCGTATTTACATGTTAGATTAATCTGAATGGTTTGCAATGTTCCAGCGATTCTATTCGAACTCTATGCTGGTGTACCGGCAAGGAGCATTTTCGCAGATAAACATGTAAGCCCGTAATGAATGTTCAGTTTCTCAATATAGTTCGTCGCACTCACACATTGTACATCCGCTGTAAGAACAATTTCATGCTTTTGCATTTTTGGTGTCCCACAATATTGGTTGGCTAAATATTATGACGATACGTTGTATACAACTTCCACAGATATTGTTTATCATGTAGTCAAGACTGCGTAATGAAGCCAAAATGGTAGATAAAATTGAAATGTAGTTTGTTTATTAATACTTTTCTTTTCACTAACTAAATATGAAATATGAATCGGGATCGGAGGTGATGATCCTATCCTTCTTTTCAGTATTAGAATGGTCGATATAGTGTTCTGAATAATGCGTGTCATATAATGTCCAAATATCGACACGGCTCAGGCTCTCAATTCGGTACTTAAGTGTCTATTCTTCGCTCTCGGAAAGTTAGATGTGATTGTCTTTCACACGCAGGGTTCAATTTAACTGTGTATGCACTGTTTTTAATATTTTAGGTCCCCGTTTATTAATATCTGGTAGTTAATAAGCGAACTATTTTTATGCTGGCGCGTTGTTTGTATCAGTTACCCCCGCAACCGTACAAGATTCTCTAAATGTTCCGCGCACACGCGTTTCACAATTTCATAAAATGCAGAATTACGTAAACTATAGCTTTCCGTTGCGTACAACTTTTGTGGGTTCCACAACCATAATAGTTTCACAAAAGTATTTTTCCCAGCGAACACAAAGTTCGAATTGTGTTGTCGGAATCATTTTCACTTCACCCGACAATAAACGTCTCTGATCACATCGTCCCACGTAATGTATTTTAAACGTGCTTGAAGAGTCTTTAAATAATCTCCTTAACGAATTTCGCAGTCGCGTACCACTTTTTCATCGGTTAGCCCCATGGGGATAACTGAAGGTAGACAGCTCAATAATGTGTTACATGTTCTTTTGTATGTATTAAAAAACAAACGCAGCCCTATATCTTTCTGTCCCACTTGGACTTTGCTACTTTGCTTTTTATTACTTTTCATTATCTTGCTTCTTAGTAATACTGTGTAGTTATTAAAGTTTCGTATTACTTTACCCTTTCTAGTTCTTATAAAGTAAAAGTCTATTTATGCCCGATTTTAATTAATATGATGCTAATTGACACGCGTGCCCGCAAAGTACCAACAGCAGCAATAGACCAAAAGATCTGTTACTTTCTGGACAGCCTTCGTAGTACTGGTTGCTCCTACGAAATTGAGGACTCGTTTTTAATCCCAGAGTGTGTCAATACGTCCACGATGCACTGGCTGTCGACATGCTTGGCAACCGTTTGCTGCAGAAGTGAAGAAACGGATGCATTCCGGGATAGCGGCTCAGGCAAACGCAAGCAGAGTTTACCTGCCGACAGCAAGGTGCAAATAACGTAAACGTGAGAAAATAGAAACGGGAAAGAACATTTAGGATGGTACACAAGAATAGCACTTGCTTTGAAGCAGCGGACTCCGAGTCCTTCACGACGACTGGAGCGGCGGCGCGTGGTTGAGGCAGTAGTGGGTCTCTAACCTGTTGCTGCGGTGGTGGTGGTGGTGGTGGTGGTGCCTGCGCTGCTGCGGCTGCAGCTGCTGGTGCGGAGGCGGCGGGGGCGGCGCCGGCAGCGGGGAGGCGGTCTGCGCCCCCGCGGTGTCGGCACCGGCGGCTGCCGGGCTCTGCTGGAAGCCGGCGGCGGGCAGCCCCGCGGCCGCGGAGGGCCCGATGCGCGCCGTCACGCCCATGTTGCGGTGCGGCGGCACCGGAGGCCGGTACTCCACCTCCAGCGGCTTGTCCGCCACCGAAGACGCCGGCGCCGGCGCGGGCGCCACCAGCCCGTGGGGAGGCAGCGGCGGCGGCGTTCCGCTGCTGCGACTGCCGCACACACCAAGTAGCGTCTCACTACAGCCCTTCCGGTGCCTTTCACCACGACCGCGCGGCTGCTACCGCAACAAGGACGAAATTTTCGAAAGGAACGAGCCAAACCGACGCCTACCCACGACCTGAGCCAGAGAAGACGAACTTGGCAAAGGGTGCAAATCATATTAATTTCCTGGTGAATGAAGTACACTCTAAGACAAAAAAGTGACGCTCGACGAAATAATTATCCGAATGGGACAGAAATCGGTAAAGATAAACAAATTATTGTAATTACAGAAAAATTAGACGATTTATTCAAGAGAAAGAGCTTCACAAATTGAGCAAGTAAAATACGCATGGGTCCTCATCCGGCGCGTATTCCACCAGTTATTCGGTTTGACATTAACTGATAGAGTTGTTAGCTGTCCTCCTCAAGGATATAGAACTAAATTCTGTCACAAAATTGTTAAGGCTTTCGTAGCCACTTGTTGACAAACTGCCTATCTGCTTCTGTCTCGGGTTCTTCTGCTGACGTTCATCTGATGGTTTTATTGACGATTCGCTAGCACTAGTGGCTGTCATTGTCAAAGCTTCACCCTCCATTGTCGGTGGTGATCTGGTGCCGAGGTCGCGGCCGCAGACTATATGTACCTGGCGCGCCAACGTCCGAGGGCTTCTCCGTGGTCATTTCCGGTACGGTTCTTCTCTTGCTACCGGAAATGACCACGGAGAAGCCCTTGGACGTTGGCGCGCCAGGTACATATAGTCTACGGCCGCAAGCTTGGCTCCAGTTCACCACAGGCAGTGGAGGGTGAATCTTTGACAATGTCAACCGCTCGTGCTGGTGAAACTTCAATAGAATCATCAGATGAACGTTGGCTGAAGAACCCGAGATAGAAGCTAATAGGTAGTTTGTCAAATTCTGTCAAAGTGGCGTCTTAGATCGTCAAAAACCCGAGATGTTTGGAGGACCCTGCTCATAATACGCGAAACGTTCTCTGTTGCGGAGGCATCCGATGATATTGCTCGATGTTGGGCCGCCGTATGGTGGGTACCCCACCGCTGTCTTGGGCGTCTCAGACGGGTTTTCACTGATCATCGGGGCTCAGTTCGAAGCGGTACTGATCACTGAAGACAATTCTAGTCCATTCAATGAGATTCCAGGCCGAAGACGCGTCTGCAGACGCCCCAGACAGCGGTGGGATACCAATCTGACTGTGGTAAGACACCCTTAGCTTACATTTCAGCAAGACAGTGCCCACCCGCAGGCAACGAGAGTTTCTACTACTTGTTTCCGTGCTTCTCAAGCTCTACTTTGGCCAGCAAAGTCGCCGGATATCTCCCCAACCGAGAAAGTTTAGAGCATTACAGGGAGAGCCTTCCACTCAGTTCGGGATTTTGACGATCTAATTAATCAGTTAGACAGAATCTGGCAAGATATCCCTCAGAGGACATCCAACAATTCTATTAATAAATTCCAGGCCGAGTAAGTGCTTGCATAATGGCCAGAAGTGGACCAACATGTTACTGACTTGCTCAATTTGTGACGCTCTTTCTCTTGAATATATAATCCAATTTTTATGAAACTGTAACCATTCGGTTGTTTTTACATGTACATCACAACTACCGGTTTCTGTCCCATTCCGACAATCCCTTCATGGTGTGTCACTTTTTTCGTGTTAGAGTGTAATTGTTTCTGGGGTGCGGCAGCCCGCATCTCGTGGTCGTGCGGTAGCGTTCTCGCTTCCCGCGCCCTGGTTCCCGGGTTCGATTCCCGGCGGGGTCAGGGATTTTCTCTGCCTCATGATGTCTGGGTGTTGTGTGTTGTCCTTAGGTTAGTTAGGTTTAAGTAGTTCTAAGTTCTAGGGGACTGATGACCATAGATGTTAAGTCCCATAGTGCTCAGAGCCAACGATAATGGGGTGCGGCAAGTGCACCACCTCTCCCCACCCCCACCCCCCTTTCTCGCTGGATACGCCAATGAGCTAAATCCTGTCAGTGAACAGAACCTCCCCTTTCGAGCTTAATCCCATTGCTATGGCGATCAAGCAATGTTGCTCCTCCATGAGTGTTATTACTAACTCTGTCCTTTGTACAGCCACTTTCCTTATCTACAATTTGCCTACTTGGCTTGCATCGCTAACTGTACAGTAGCAAAATTAATTAGATGAGAAAATTTACGTTCATACGAAACGTAATCTTTTGTGGTGGCATTCTAATGCTGTCGGTGGAAGGAAGTTTCATAATAAATATTTGGATTGCTGTTGACTTGTAGTTTCTGTTTATCACACTGTGTGCCAGTTTCCGGGAGTAAGTCCCAAATTGAATGTGTCATGGAGAGTGGGTATGTCACACTGTTGACGGTCATCAGTCCGTCACGTTCGGGTGTTACTTCAAGCTGCCCGCTTTGTGCTATTAAACAATATTAGGGCAGGCGAATGTAAGACGTAGGTTTGATGATACGGCTCTGCGAAAGTGGTATGCATCTGTGAAGGTAATGGATACAAGACACTAGAGGATGCAATTATACAGTATAGTTTCAGAGTTTTAACCCCTCATCTTGTAGCATGACAATAGGTATCGGCGTAATTTAGAGACTTAATTCAGAGACTCACTCTTAGCATCATGGAAGGTCGGTGCGTCTCTCATAAAAGAGTAACAGAAATTCTCTGGCAACTGAAATGAGAATCCTTCGAGGAAATACGACGAAATTCTTGGATTTCGTAGACAACCTTTCAAAGAAAACTGTGCAAAAATTAAGCTGGCACCAGCGGATGTCGCGCATAGAGATGATGAGACTAAGGTAAAAAAAAAAAAAAGATTAGGACACTTTAAGAGGTGTATGGACAGACACGTTTCACTCGTTCAATCAATATTGTTATGATGCTCCCTCCATCATGCACTGTACAGTGACTTAAGGAGCACATACTCAGCTCGATAAAAAACGGAAAGAACCCAGAACACATGGTTGAATACCAATGTAGCTTGTACACGTTCTCATCGCCGATAGGTTGATGTAAAGAATTACAGATACAATTCCGTCTGATATGTAGAACGACAACCAGAGTGGACTAGTGTTGTAACCACGCCTGGCAGGGTAGCGATCAGTGTGAAAGACGCACATGTGCAGCGTACTTGTTTGAGAGACAGTATTAGCACATGAGATAGTTTAAATGCAGCCCCATTGTAGATCTTCATTTTGCTGTCTGGCTGAATCGAGCAACTTCCAGATTTGTGGGGCATTCGTATCTAACGTATCTAACAGTGACCAGTTTTTTGATTGAATTTGAATGTGAAGGAAGGCATATTCGTCGTGAAGTTTCCGGTTGAGTACGTATGACCAACACAAGGCAGGATCGCCATATTGTGCTCCAAGCACATCGCAAACCTACACATCTGCGCCTGGCATCGGAGAACAAGTAATTCAACATTCTGTGCCATCTCGCACCATTTGTCGGCGGCTAGCAGCAGTGGACTCTCCAACTACCGCCCCATGCGTAGGCCGCCGGTAACATCACAACACAAACATCTGCGTATGGAACGATGTCGTGATTGGGAAGTATGGACTCCTGATGAATGGAGTCAAAATACGTACAGCGATGAATCGCTTAACTTCTTTTTTCAGGCCGTGTACATAGATACAGAAATACATGCCACGCCAGATTTCACTCTCTTAATTTTCTCTGAGCTCTTAAGAAATTTCTCTGGCCATAATGTTCAATGCCGGTGTTAAGAAGAGTCGCTCATTTCCTCGTGACTACAACTGTAGAATTTTCACTCAAATGTGATTTAAGGTAGTTGTTTCACATGTACATAGTGAGTATGTCCCCCTAGAATAATGTGATTTGTTACGGAGAAACTTTATCTCGACAAGTAATTACTGAGAAGAGATCTATTCACAGAATTTTCACATTTCCGGTAGAATACGTTTAATTATAACCCAGAATGCAATACTAGTCTGGCTAGGTGCTTTAAGAGAAGTTCATTTCCAAATGTATGAGAGAAATATTTTGATTATCCTCCCATAATGGTGAAGCAGATGAATGGCGACTGAAACTCATCTGTTACGAGTTGTTAGATTTCTTCTATGAATCACTTTGCTGTATTCTAGCTGATGAGTACGTTCTCCAGTACTTACTTCCAGGCGCAAACATGTTGCTACGACTGATTTGCGTTACTATTATATCGTGGAGAATATTTCAGTGGCATTCTCTTCGGAAGTTAATCACTATGAAGGGCAGTTCCGGTATCTTCCCCAGGCTGAATGTGATGTCTCAAGAAGATAATGTGCCTTACCGCACAAGTAGACATTGAAAAATGACGAAGGCTTTAGGGTCCTTTGAGGGACCTAATTAAGCGTTTGTGGATACACCCGCCCCTCCCCCCTCCCCGTAACAGGATCAGAAAATAGTTCCTTCTATTTCCTTTATTTTCATTTTGCAAGGAAAGTAAATTCCTTAAGCGTAAAATAATAGTTATTTTCTTACTTTTCAGTATAGTTACCATCTTTGTTCACAGTTTTACCACACTGAAACAATATGATTTACACTAATGTCGTATGAAGCGTGGACCTCCTTCCGAAGGCAATAGAGCAAGTCTCGTCTTCAGGCATAATTTTCACCAAAACCTCTTCTTCCTTTCATCCCTCGGCGCCCTTCATACTGAAGCGCAACAACAGATTGAATGCACTTGTTGTCCTTGCCGCTTTATTCTCGTAAGTCAAAATTTCGTTTCCCAATATTCACAAACCTTGAAGTAGATCAGTTTTTCAAAAATAGCCATCAGAGCTCCTTCACCGGTGGACAACTGGAGACACACTCCATCTGTTTTTTCCCGACAGTCGTCAGGGACGGTTTGGCCCACACGTTGGATGCTGTGTGAAGTCTCTGCAGTCGCCGGCCGGTAGCTCCACTTTGCTGCGGCCAACTGTGTTCCGCCTTCAGCTTCTCTACAGCGACGAATCCATCTTCTAACGGCCCTGGCGTCCACCGTATCATGTCCATACTTTCATGAATACGACTGGGCGTTTCATCTTTTGCAGTGAGTAGTTCATGTTCAGAATGGTGTCTCATGTGTTCGTCGGCTATTTTCTGAACTTACCCACTACTTCGATACATTGATGTAGGACGCTATTCCTACAGTGGGGAGAAGAAGTTTTCGGAAGTTTGCCGCATTCATGATTACTATATTACCAGCTTAATGAAGGAGATACATGAATTACTTTCTGACTGGTCCTCGTAGAATATTGTGTTTGCTGTGTAAATCCTCCACAATCGCCTTGCGACACTACAGGCAGTACGATCTCGGACGTCTATCGAAACGTGATTGGGACCTGATATATGTTTTTTGTGTGCTATAAACAGCAATTTCTCTGTGAACTAGTACACGGTTATATTACAGTGACCCGACAGTATTCATTATTTCGTTTTGCTACTCTTGTATTAGCCGAGTTTGCATATAAAATCAATGGATGTAAGGTCTGCCTGTTATGCAAAAACATGTTTTCTGATAGAGACCTGAACATGTTTCAGCACTTTTATCCCCATTCAGTTTTCGTAATTTAAATTTCTAAAATGTGTACTTCCTTTGAGTGATAATAGATCTATGAAAATTTGGCTAAAAGTAGTTATTGTTTGTTATTGCGATTACCTTCATTTTTTTACATCACAAGCTTATGCAGGATCCTCTGCACATTATCGGGAACTAACATCTTGTCATTTGTTATTATACAATGTTAATGTGAATTTAGTTAGTGAATTAACACATCACTTTGCGTCAACAGCAATTTTGTTGCAGAAAGATATTTCGCGAGAGTATAGGGTGGTCAGAAACACCATTAAAATCTTCTATGGACGCTGCTGGGGAGGTTATGCTCAGAAATATTTGTTAAAAAAATCGATACGTTGCCCCGTTTCCGAGTTATTTAGCATTTAAGTTAGCCAATCAGGCCGTTACGCTCGCAAATTCAAGCATTTGACAAGCTAAGCCGCGGTAATGCACAGTCACTTTTGTGTTCGTGAATTGCGATTTGTTCAAAGGCTGATTATCATTTAAAATGTGCCTTTTTCGGAACTGATAAAGTGAAGTTCGGAAACCAAACGAAGAACACAATGGGTCACACTGCCTCCGGCAGGCTGCTTGAATTTGCGTACACAGCGACCTGATTGGCTAACTTTAATGTCACTTAAATTGCAAACGGAACAATGTATCTAATTTTTCTCTTAACAATTATTTCTCAACACAACACACCCGCAACACTCGTACAAGCTTTTCAGACTTTTCTGACCACCCTGTAAATGCGATTGCTTACAGCTTTCGCAAATACTTCTTTATATGCATTCTCACGGGTGCCCGAGAAGTGCACACAAATACTACACATATTTTACAGAATTTCATTAGTAAAAAACACTTTTCAACGTCGCTTAAACACAATGTAAAAATTGCTGTTGTATGTAGAGTCCCAGCTGACGTTCACTTGTTAAGCGCTTTGGCTATGCAAGCGCAACTCATGGCCCAGACTGAAAATTCCATATTTCGTCGTTTTGCGTCACAACCAGTACTCGCACACACGTTATACACTGAAGCGCCAAAGAAACTGGTATAGGCATGCGTACTCGAATACAGAGGTATGTAAACAAGCAGAACACGGCACTGCTGTCGGCAACGCCTATATAAGACAAGTGTCTGGCGCAATTGTTAGTTCCGCTACTGCTGCTACAATGGCAGGTTATCAATATTTAAGTGCGTTTTGAAAGTGGGGCACAGCATCTCCGAGGTAGCGATGAAGTGGGGATTTTCCTGTACGACCATTTCACTAGTGTACCGTGAATATCAGGAATCCGGTAAAACATCAGATCTTCGACATCGCTGCTACCGGAGAAGAATCTGCAAGAACTGGACCAACTACGACAGAAGAGAATCGTTCAGCGTGACAGAAGTGCAACCCTTTCGCAAGTTAGTGCAGGTTTCAGTACTGGGCCATCAGCAAGTGTCAGAGTGCGAACCATTCAACGAAACATCATCGACTGAAGGCCCACGCGTGAGCCCTTGAGGACTGCGCGATACGCAACTTTACGTATCGTTCCGGCCCGCCAACACCAATATTGGACTATTGATGACTGAAAACATGTTGCCTGGTTGGACGAGTCTCGTTTCAAATTTTATCGAGCGGATGGATGTAAACTGGTATGGAGACAAGCTCATGAATCCATGGAGCCTGCGTGCCATCAGAGGACTGTTCAAGCTGGTGGAGGCTCTGTAGTGGTGTAGAGCGCGCGCAGTTGGGGTGATATTGGATCCCTGATAGTCTAGATTCTTGACAGGTGACACATACGTAAGCATCCTAACTGATCACCTGCACCCATTCCTTTCCATTAAGCATTCCGACAGACTTGGACAACTCCAGCCGGACAATGCTACACCCAACACGTCCATAATTTCTACAGAGTAACTACAGGAACACTCTTCTGAATTCAAACACTTCCGCTGGCCAGCAAACTCCCCAGACTTGAACATTATTAAGCAAATCTGGGATGCCTTGTTACGTGCTGTTCAGAAGAGACCTCCACACTCTCGTACTCTTACGCCCTGCAGGATTCATGGGGTCATTTTCCTCCAGCACTACTTCAGACATTACTCGAGTCCATGGCACATCATGTTGCGACGCTTCTGCTCGTGTAAGCCCTACACACTGTTAGGCAGGTTTACGAGTTTCTTTGGCATCAATGTATAATTCCTGTAAACGGGATGACATTGTAGTCGAAAGTCTCTGCCTGGTATCGGCGAATAAATGCGTATCGCAGTGCCAGTGTTGTTAAGAAGAGCGGTGCGATATTGCGTCAGACATGCACACATGTCAGAAGGAACAGGGCATCGTTCTTCCTAGCAACACAGGCACTGCGATATCGCAGGAGTGCTGGCGGCGCCAGGCGGTACTCACATCTGCCACATCCTCTCTGGCGGCGTGGGCAGTGCCGGCTCCCTGGAGTGCTGCCGCACCGGCGTGGCGGGCTGCGGCCTCTCCCTGTCCCTCTCCCTCTCCTTGTCCCTCTCCTTCTTGCAGTAGGTCGAGCTGTCCACGGCGGGCACGTGCCGCACCGCCGCTGCCGATGTCGATGACGCCTGCATCTCCGTCGACTGCTCCAGCGGGTTCGCCGTGATCCGTACCTGTGCCCGACACAAGCACTGCAGCTGCGCGCTACATCCCTCCAGAACTCGAACAGAGGAATATTTCTGTGGACATCACGACGGAGACTGAACCAATGTTTTACTCACATTTGTCACTATGAATCACGAACTATGCAACAAACCTTCCTGGCAAATTAAAACTGTGTGCCGATCTGGGATTCGAAACCGGAATATTAAGTAAGGAGGTCAGGCCGCATCGTGAGTCGTCCCTGAACGGCTCGGTTGGTAACTGCAATGTCCGTGGAAAAAAGGTTCCCGGCGTTCGGATCCCGATCCGACACACAGTTTCAATCATCCAACAAGTGTCACAGTTTTCATGTTTCACCATGTCACGCACACACATTTGGAAAACTTGAATTAAAATAGTACGGGACACCAGATGATACTTTTGTGAAGACAACCGATTCATCGAACAGGAGCTATCTTGCACAAGTTTTCAAAATAGCACGGGAGCAAACACACTTCGCCGCCCTAGGTTTGCGAACAGTTTTCGATACCATACGACACTAACTACTGATATCCATGAAACGATTGTGTAGATGTCATCCCGTATATGTGAAATTTTCTATGATTTCATCGATAGATTATATTAGACGACAGACGTTCAATGTAAGTAATAATGGCTCCACTGCAAGAAATGTGGTGAATTCATGATTTACCGCCAGAGAGGTCACAGTGCGTAGTGATTGACGGGAAGTCATCGAGTAAAACAGAAGTAATATCCGGCGTTCTCCAAGGAAATATTATAGGTCCTCTATTCTTCCTGATCTATATTAACGACATAGGAGACAACCTGAGTAGCCCTCTTAGATTATCTGCGGATGATGCTGTCATTTACCGCCTTGAAAAGTCATCAGATGACCAAAACGAATTGCAAAATGATGCTATCTGTATGGTGCGAAAGTAGTAGTTGACACTGTATAGAGAAAAGTGTGAAGTTATTCACATGAGAACTAAAAGAAATCCGTTAAATTTCGAATACGCCGTAAGTCACACAAATCTGAAGGCCGTAAATTCAATTAAATAGTTAGGAATTATAATTACAAATAACCAAAATTGCAATGATCACATAGATAATTTTGTGGGTAGAGCAAACCAAAGACTGCGATTCATTGTCAGAACACTTAGAACGTGCAACAGATCTACGAAGGATACTGCTTACATCACGCGTGTCCGCTCTAGCCTGGAGTACTGCTGTGCGGTGTGGGATCCGCATCAAATGGGACTGACGAATGGCATCGGAGAAGTTCAAAGACAGGCGGCTCGTTTTGTACTATCGCGAAATACGGGTGATAGTGCCACAGACATGATACGTGACTTGCAGTGCTAATCATTAAAACAAAAGCGTTTTTCTTTGCGACGGGATAATCTCATGAAATTTCAGTCACCAGTTTCCTCCTCCGATTGCGAAAACATTCTGTTGGCACCCATCTACATGGGGAGAAATGGTCATCACGATAAAATAAGAGAAGTCAAAGCTCGCACAGGAAAATTTAAGTGCTCGTTTTTCCCGCGCGCCATTCGAAAGTGGAACGGTAAAGAGACAGCTTGAAGGTGGTTCATTGAACCCTCTGCAAGGCACTTCATTATGAACAGCACAGTAATCACGTAGATATATATGCAGATGTGGAACGGTCATGGTTCCCGAACTCATATAAACAATTTTTCATTAACGGTCAGCAGAATTCTGCTCGTAATTTATATGACGACCGACCACATGCAGGTATCGTCGATGCCTTCGCTAACGTTTGTTCCCCGATTTCTTACGAATATATTTTCTTAACATGGTGGTCCCTGCGGTATCTAACTGATGGTCATTTTTTTCCCTATTAAGGTAGTCGCTACGAGTCTTTAAAGTAATTCCCCATAAAAGGAAAGAGTAAAACATCATAATAACCAAAGTCAAATTCAGTATATTTAGTCACATTAAGCATAGTGGTTACAAGTAGTTCCTATTATGTTCCTTTTTGCTATAATTTAATAGGATATTCCAGTGTTTATACTGTGGCAGAGTGGATACCCGGTGACTTTTTGGTGCCATCTTAGCAGCTGTCTCAATGAAAGGTGAGTCACAGTGATAGAAGTTGCTGAAAATTACCTTAACACAGCCGCAAGCTACGTAAAACAACAACAGTATTTTTTCTTTTCTTTTTTCATATCCACTCGATCCTTCAAGATACTTTTCCTTAAATCCGACGTAAAGTTTGCCTTCTCATGGCAAAGTAAAACTTAGAAAACCATTGTTTAAGTACCATCTACACCAATACGAAAGCCATTTAGTATGAACATAAATTAATTTTAGTAGCGTCAAAATGTATTAGAAGTGATCTCCAAGAACAATTATCGTGTGAGCGCCGTTTAGATAAAGACACAGGACTCGTATCCATAATCAGTGTTCAAATCCCCTACCGTTCGCTCCTAATCGGCTTAGGCGTATTTGTTTATGAAGCATTTGTTATGCGTGTTATTATGTGACAGATCGCACCGTGGACCCTCGCGTAGTGGCAACTAACTTGGTCGTGTGACAGGATACAGTCACGCTCCAGTTCAGAAAATTGTGCGTTCTTGCCGGCAGTCTAAGAGTGGAAAGTGATGCATTCGTGGGCAGCCACAACGGCTTGGTCTTAATGCCATTAACTTACTGAAAATGAAGAAGAGAATGGAATGGCACTGCAGACGGGAAACGTGACAGAACGCGTAACAAATGTTGTTAAGTTCGGTAAGTGTATGGTGTGCAAATTGCAGCAGGAGGGAACAATGTTCTACGAACTGAGATTCAAGTACCCGAAAGCAAAGTGCACGTAATAGACAGCCAATTGAAGATACGGATAAACGTTTTTATTAGGCAGCGGTTTTCGCGACATTTTGTACTTTGGGTATACTTCACTCCTTTTGCTGCAGATAACTGGACTTCAAAGAAACTCTGAAAAAAATATTCTCTCTATGGATTTTTTGTCTCAATAAGGAAGTCTATGTTATGATTAACTAGCAAAATGAAACGGCGAATAAATGTTGTCAAAGTGTGCCAGGAATGTTTCCAGGTATTAGCGGCGATGAATCTTCAAGAATATGTAGAAGAATCTAAAAGAAATGGAGGAGTTATTAGAATCACGCTGGCTATAACAAAGGGTAGACCACAACCACTACAGAATCAGTTCTGATGTTGCGCCTGATAGTGGAAGCAAGACTTAAGACGAATCAAGACACTTTCATAAGATTTTTCGGTCTAGATAAAACAGTCAACAGTGCACAATGGTGCAACATGTTATAAATTGTTAAAAAAATGTTATAGGAAATACAGTAACGTGCAATATGTATAAGGCACAAGAGTGAACAATAAGAATGGAAGACCAAAAACATAGTGCTTGCATTAGAAAGAGTTTAAACAAAGTATTAAGTCTCCACTACTGTTGAATACTTGCGCTGAAGAACGAATAATGGAAACAATGCAAAGGTTCTGAAGTGTGACTGAAATTCAGGGGGAATGGATATAAAATTCTTTGGTGACAAGTGAGGAAGAATCACAGGATCTTTGGATGGAATGAACATGGTGTGCTATATGCAGGTCGGTCACGAAGAGTCTGAAAATTTGGTAAGGGTGTTGCATGGTAGATTGTAAGAAAAGATTTCGATACGTTGTGCCGTTAATGAGCATTGAAGTTAACAATCAGACCGTTGCGCGCCAAATTCAAGGGGACAGCCAGATACAATTAGTGACAGTTTTTCTCATAACGTAGGTGATAGCGTACGAGACTGAGCCTTTGGCTCGGGTTTGATTCTTACTACTGTTCAATTTCTGGTATGGCTCTCTCGTTCGGCTTTAGGAAACCAAACAGAGTACACGTTTGGCGGCACCGTGTCTGGGCGGCCGCTTGAGTTTGCGTGCGCAAGACCTGATTGGTTAACTTCAACTCGGCAACTACTATATGTATCGATTTTTTTTATTTCATAAAGCAACGTACCCTGCAAACACGTACAGGTTCTTCGGGCAGTTTCTGATCAGCCTGTGGATTGACAGTAAACAGAAGGATGAAAGTAATGGGGAGAAGTACAAATAAGGTTAGAGATAGACTTATCAAAATTGGAGAATACGAGGTTGGCGAAACAAGAGAGTCTGCTGTCTTGGAAGCAAATAACATATGACGGACGCAGCAAGGAGGACATAAAAAGCAGATTAGCAAAGAGAAAGAGGGCATTACTGGTCAAAAGACATTTGTTCCTCTCAAATATCGGACTAAATTTGAGGAAGAATTTTGTGATATCGTTTCGAGTACAGTATTCTGACGAAGTGAGTCATGGACTGTGAGAAAAATGAAAATAGAGTCGAATATGTCGTGCTGTAGACTGATGTTAAAAATTAGATGGACTGATAAGGAATTTTGTCTGCAAGCTCGGTGAAGAAAGGAACATTTGGAATATTGACAAGAACGATTGACATGCTGATAGGTATGTGTTGAGAAATCTAGAATAACCTCCAAGGCACTAGTGGGAGAAATGCAGAGATTCGAAAGTATCCAACAAATAACTGAAGACGTCGGATTTAAGAACTACACTGAAACGCAGAATCTGACATAGGACAGAGTTCGTGATGGGTGGCATTAAATACAGTTTATTCAAAAAACGGAGGCATAATTGCACAGTTATCATTTGCTGGGTGATTAATCGTTGAACTATGCCGGCCTTGTGGTACGGACGTGTAGCATGTGATAGCGTTCCTACTGTGGGAATACGCAGATACTAATCCCAGTTCCCGATCCTCGAACATAAACAGCACGGCACTGCTTGTCTAAGCAGGTCTCCGTTTTGTCGGGTAATAGCCCCGCTACGTGAGTCAGCAAACGCTCGCGGAGGTCACGATGCCGCAGAGAGCGGGCAGCTTACCTTGCAGTTGTTGTTGTTGTTGTTGTTGACGACGGCGTGGCCGGAGGCGCGTTCGAGCGTGGCGCGGCCCAGCCAGACCCAGTCGTGCGCGTTGGTGGTGGTGGGCTCCTGGCCCTTGGGCGGCCCCCCGCCGGCGGCGCCCGCCCCTCCGGCCGCCCCCAGGCACGCCGCCCCCGAGCTGGCCGCCCCCGAGCTGCCGCCGGCCGCCCCCAGCGCCGGGCCGCGCGCTCCCACCATGGCCGCCTCCATCGGCGTCAGGGGCTTGAACTTGGACGCGTACACCACGCAGGACACCACGAAGACGACGATGGCGAAGCAGAAGGCCGCCAGCAGCACGTACATGCCGATCTCGAGCGGCGTCAGGCTGACGGCGGGCTGGCCGTGGGCGGCGCCGGGTCCCAGGTGGTGGTGCGACACGCCGCCGCCGCCCACGTGTGAGCCGCGCACGCCGGATCCACCGCCCAGACCGGACACCGCCGCCGAGTGCTGGCGCGCCTGCACCGTCGGCTCGTGGTTGTTCTCGTCCTTCAGCGGAAACCCTGGCGCCACACAAAGCACGCATTAAGTATAAGCCGTCTGGAGACACCGAAATTTCGTGACTGCGTTGTCAGGCTCTTATAGAATCATCGAGAGCCGATACTGTTCTGCATAAACAAATTGAACAAACATTAGTCACCCCTAGGCCTCTATCCTTGAAAATGACCTAAATTGGGGGACAGAGAGTATCCTTAAGTTTCTTCTCGTACGCAATTCCAGCTAAAAACATTGATGATTGAATTCCTTAGAACTACCAAACTGCTAGGATGTTGTTCGCTATGTTCCACCCAATATTCCAAATAGTACCCTATGCAGGGTCATTCTTGTTAACGTTTAGAAACCACTGAGAAAAGTAAGACACATGGGGCCGCAAATTCCTGGAAATACCCCAAAAGCGAATGATAAATGTTAGACATGTGTCATCAACAGATGACTTGCTTGGCCGCTTGTGAAACAGTATAACCCATCGATCCGTCGCACCGGATCATCCAAATCCAAGTCAATTATTCACGTCTTTGTGGCTCCCGGCCTAGGTGGTTAGGTGGTTAGGATCTTGCATCTGGCAGATAGATTGAGACTATTATCAGTTTACAGTAAGGTTTTGACTTATTAATTTATTTACCAGTCTCGCGGTCTCCGCTGGTTTATTGCAAAGTACAGCATAACGATACTCCAAGCTTCCGAACTGCATCTTAACTAGCAAATAACGTATGTTTTCTTTACAACATAAGATCTGTAAACAAGAAAAAGAACGGAAGAAAAGTAAGAACAAAAAAAAACAGCTTTTGCTTGGTTACAGCGAGGATAACAATTTTGTAATTTCTATGGTCACAACACATCACATTCACAAAAAGTGTTCGAAATGTGTACCGTCTGCCTGAATGCAAGTATTGCATTGCTCAATCGTCCCCCTATGCTCACGCTCGAAAACCCCCTACGTATTTTGGATGTGACGTCACATGTTCAATATTTTTCATCCACTTTTGGTGTATTTCCCGACTTTTGCACCCCATATGTCTTATATCAAATTACTTTTCTCTGCGTTATTTACGTCGGTTAAGGTTTATTTAAACGTTAATATGAATCATCCTGTTTATTTCAGCCCTAATACAGCAAAATTTTTCAAATAACTATTTGTAATTAAATTCCAAAGGGCGAGTACACTGCATTCTGTACGTACTATGGAGGTATCTATATTACTCGTAAAACTGGATAATGGTTGCTTATGTTCTCTACAGTCTATAACACAGTATGCAATGTTAACGCTTACCGCTGAAGGATGACTTGAAACTAATTACTTGAGTAATGATAACAAAAACAGGGGCTGTATTTGAATCCAACATTGTTTATTCTTTTTAACACTTCCTACCATTTTCGACACCAAATTGTTTCATCTTCAGGCCCCAAGCGTAACTTGCCGTCCACAACCGTCTTCGTGTGCAATGAACAGAATTGTATGCAGCGGGCCAAAATTAACTGGATTCCGTGGCAATAACAAGACCAGCATGGTCAGACGATAGGAATGCAGTACGGCAACGGCATAGTACCATTGATCGCTATCGGTAACTCATCCGTTTCGCTAAGTAACCAGAGGCGTCCTATATCGCATTTTTGGTGTACACAACTCCCACAGACTGCAGTTCACTAACGTGTTAACCGGTGCCATTGGCAGGTCATTTGTACTTTTTCACGTTATATTATGCATAATTTTATCTGTACAACATATAAATTGTTATTTACATATACTTTACGAAAATACCCAGCATAGTATTAAGATTTATATACATGCTGTCTAACGTGTACCGCATTCGTCCTGTCCTGTTGGGTAAATGGGACGTCGAGTAACAGGTAACGAACAGGATATCTGCTATCCTACTTCATGACGACGTCAAATAATCAGCAATCGATATCAGTGCATGGTATCCACGGTTTCTGCTCCGCACCATTGTCTTCACACGATAACACTGTGTATAACATCGTATCTTTCATATTTAACTTAATGTTTATTACATTACATACTTCGTTCTGTTCTGTTGTACTCTAAATTGCACAGTCGGTGCCAAGACGATGCACATCGGGTAGAAACTGGTCATCACATACAAATATAAGTGTTTTGATCCGATCAAGATTGTTCTACGAGTATATAATATTTTGTTACTGTTCATTGTGATCTCTGCTATCCCCAATGTGTTCATAAAGGTTATTCTCTATGTGATTTAGATCTCGTGATTTGGCGGACAAGTCGATATGCGATTGGGTACTTGACTGTTAGACATGGAATGTAACGGTGAAGACTTGCAGACTTGAAAACCGGGAATGTTCACAGCGTACCTATTATGAGGATGCAGCAGACAGGCCAAGATTCCTTCACCGACAGTGTAGAACTAAACGTCCTGTTTCATGTTTACGGTAACCCCAATGAGGATGCCCACGTTGCAGTGCGAATAACATCTATTTTTGTCAAAATTTCGAATATTTTGTACCACTTCACATTTGCTACCGTTTTTTCCTCTTCGAAAAATCCTATGAATGTGTCTTGATTTTATTTCAGTTTTACGCCGGCCGCGGTGGTCTCGCGGTTCTAGGCGCGCAGTCCGGAACCGTGCGACTGCTACGGTCGCAGGTTCGAATCCTGCCTCGGGCATGGATGTGTGTGATGTCCTTAGGTTAGTTAGGTTTAAGTAGTTCTAAGTTCTAGGGGACTGATGACCACAGCAGTTAAGTCCCATTTGAACAATTTCAGTCTTACTTCCGTTATCAACCGCAGCGTCAGAACTGCCTCTCTGGTGCCTTTACCCTTCCTAAAGTCAATCTGATCGTAATCTAAGGCATCCTCAGTTTTCTTTTCCATTCTTCTGTATATTATTCTTGTCAGGAACTTGGATGCATGAACTGTTAAACTTATTGTACAATAATTCTCGCAACTGTCGGGTCTTGCGATCATCGGCATTTGTGTATGATGTTTTTCCAGTATTCTGATGGTATACCACCAGTCTCACACTTTCTACATACCATCTTGAACAGCCGTTTTGTTGCCATTTCCCCCAACGATTTTAGAAACTCCGATGGAATGTTACCTATCCCTTCTGCCTTATTTGATTTTAAATCTTCCAAAGCAACTAAATTCTAATACTGGAGCCACTATCTCTTTCCTATCGACTCCTGTTTCTTCTTCTATCACGTCATCAGAGAAGCCCCCCCCCCCCCATCCCCACCTCACAGAGGCCTTCGATGTACTGTTTCCACTTATCCAATCTCTCGTTTGCATTTGACAGTGGAATTCCTATTGCACTCTTGATACTACCGCCCTTGCTTTTCATTTCGTCGAAAGTTGTTTAGACTTTTCAATAATCTGAGTCAGTCATTCCGACAGTCATACCACTTTCGATTTCTTGACATTTTTCATGCAGCCATTGCGCCTTAGTTTCCCGAACTTACTGTTTGTTTCGTTTCTAAGTGACTTGAATTTTTGCATACCCGTCTTTTTCCTAGCATTTTTGTACTTCCTTCTTCCATCCATCAATTGAGGAATTTCTTTTCTTGTCCTTGGTTTCTTTGGAGTTACCATCCTTATATGAACGTTCTTCTTTCCCACTTCTGTGACTGCCCTTTTTAGAGATGTTCATTCCTCTTAAACTGTATTGCCAACTGAGTTATTCCGTGTCGGAGTATCTATAGCCTCGGAGAACTTTAAACGTATCTCTACATTCCTTAGTATATCTGTATCCCACTTCTTTCCGCAATGAGTCTCCCCAACTAGTCTCTTAAACTTCAGCCTATTCTTTATCACTACTAAATTGTGATTTGCGTCTATATCTCCTCCTGGGTACTCCTCACAATCCAGTATTTGATTTCGGAACCTATGTCTAACCATGATGTAATCTACGTAAGCCTTTTCCAAGTACATCTCTTCCTCTTGTGATTCTTGAACAGAACATTCGCCATAACCAGCTGAAATTTGCTGCGTAACTCAGTCTTCTTTCTCTCTCATTTCTACTATGAAACCCATATCCTCTCGTATCCTTTTCTTGTACTTCTCCCCTACAGCCCCATTCCAACCCCCGTGAATGTTACATTTTCATTTCCGTTTACGCAATGTATTACCCCCTCAGTATGGTCATATACTTTATATCTTCATCCTCTGCTTGCGACGCTGGTATCTAAGCTTTCGTTGTCAGTGTTGGCTTGCTGTCAATTGTGATGAGGACAAATCTATGACTGAATTGTTTACAGTAACTCACTCTCTGTCCTCCATTCCTACTCATAACGAATCCTACTCCCTTTATTCTATTTCCTGCTACTGTTAATATTACGTTACACTCGTCTGACCTGAAATCCTTGTCTTCTTTCCATTTCACTTGACTGTAGTGGGCATAGTGGATGAATGCTGTAAAGCCCAAACTGTTCATCGGTTTTAATAAAGAAGCATGTCACCAAGACATTCACTTTTCCAATTTAATCGCAGCTAACACAGTGCTTTTCCCGCGCCTGTTTCGTGGAAACACCATGAAGGCAACGTTAGAGAGATTCGAGATCACGTGGAGGTTTGCCAATAACTGTCCTTCCAGCACAGCAACGCCATTGAAACCTGAAGCGCGGAGAAGTGACTGTAAAGATGGAAAGTTGATCAGGGTTTAATGTCACGTCGACAATGAGGTCAGAAGTTCGGATTGCATCAAAAAAGGGGCAGGAAATCGGCCGTGCGCTTTCAAAGCAACCATCCCGGCATTTGCCCGGAATGATTTAAGAAAATCTCGGGAAATCTAAATTTGGACCGCCGTACGCGGATTTGAATCGTCGTTCATCCAAATGCGGATAGTGGTACACATCCAGCACACACCAGAAGGTGGACTGCAGGGTATAGATGTGGCTGGAAGTAGCTTTATTATTCTGTGAGTATAGCCGTATCTGATCAAAAAGTCAGTATACATTTTAAAACCTAATAAACTACGGAATAACGTAGATAGAGTGGTAAAAATTGACACACATGTTTGGAATGACATGGGGTTTTATTAGAACCAAAAAAAAAAAAAAAAAAAAAAACACACAAAGTTCACTAAATGTCCGACAGACGACGCGGAACACCAACACGTCAGTGACTGCGAATGACAATCGTGTATAAAAGGAGCTGTAATGAGAGAGAGAATCAGATGCGATTATTGGCTTAGGGGTTACCTGAAGTCGCAAGTACATCGTGATCGACCGACATCTCTAGGGATTCTGAAAGACAACATCCGACGCCAATGCCTCACCATAATTTCGGAGATACGTTACAGTGTTGTTCACAATATTATTGCTCGACTACAGCTATTGTTGAGGAATGATGGTGGACATATTGAGCATTTTCTGTAAAGAATATCATATTTGCTTGTTATGCTAATTATTGCTATTCTGATCAGATGAAGCGCAATCTGTCGGACATTTTTTGACCTTTTGTATTTTTTTGGTTCTAATAAAACCCCATGTCATTCCAAGCATGTGTGTCAATTTGTATCTCTCTATCTACATTATTCCGTGAGTTATTCACTTTTCAAATTTATACTGACTTTTTGATCACCCGGTACTTTAAGCACGATAGCGATAACACGAGTAACAAAAGGGAACATTTTGATTTAAGCAGTGTTACGTCAAGAACGTAAGAACGTTATTTACGTGAAATTCATCACTCAACTGTGGTAATTATGTTTGACTATAAGGCTTTGTTGGGAAGAAGACTTATTTATATAGTTTCTACCGTTTCCCCGAACAGTAGGATAATTTCAAAAGCTGTTTAAATCTGCATGTGCCGACGGTAGCGCGAGTGTCGCCGGCTCACCGATGGAGATGTCCGGGACGTCGGCGACCATGTCGCGGCTGGAGCGCGGGCCGAAGCCGAGCGGCAGGCCGCCGCCCACGCCGGGGCCGCCGTCGTTCTGCACGAGGTCCGGCCGCTGCGGCAGGTCGCTGCCAGAGAAGTCCACCTCCACGTAGGCCGATGCCGCCGCCAGCGCCGGCGCCGGCGCCGCCCCCGCGCCGCCCGCGGCCGGCCGCCCACGCGTCACGGCGCCCCCGCCTCCGCCGCCCCCGCGGCAGGCGTCAGCCGGCAGCAGCGCGACGCGCAGCAGGTCTCCGCGGCCCTCCCCCACGGCGATGACGCGGGGGTGCGGCGATGTCACCATGGGCGCGAACGCCACCACCTCGGGGTCGAGGCTCTCCACCAGCAGGTGGTAGTCCGACACCGCCACCTCGCGCAGCGGCGTCCGCGTCCCGTCGGAGAACTCTATGTCTATGTCGAGCAGGCCCTCCTGCAACACCAACGACGGCCACTCGTCTCTCTCGTCTGACAACACGCTGTCTCACGGTCATCCTCACCGAGAACATACAGGAAATAACTTCATTGCGGCATTACCATTACACACGGCCTGTACTAAGTTATTTTATAATTTGCAGGAAGAGTTTTCATAGGACTCGGATTTAATTTAATGTCGTACTCTAAGTGAAGAAGGGATATTAGGGTTTAATATCCTGTCGGCGGCGAGGTCATTCGAGAAAGAGTGCATGTTCGGATCGGAGACGAGTAGAGAAAGAAACCACTCATGTCCTTTTTAAAGCAATTGTCTTCATATTGTCTTCGGCGAGTCGGTAAATACTGGAAAACTTTTATGGTCTGATTGGGATTTGAATCTCTACCCCCCCCCCCCCCCCCCTCAGAATAAACATCCAGTGTCTCATCACTCATTATACACTCCTGGAAATGGAAAAAAGAACACATTGACACCGGTGTGTCAGACCCACCATACTTGCTCCGGACACTGCGAGAGGGCTGTACAAGCAATGATCACACGCACGGCACAGCGGACACACCAGGAACCGCAGTGTTGGCCGTCGAATGGCGCTAGCAGCGCAGCATTTGTGCACCGCCGCCGTCAGTGTCAGCCAGTTTGCCGTGGCATACGGAGCTCCATCGCAGTCTTTAACACTGGTAGCATGACGCGACAGCGTGGACGTGAACCGTATGTGCAGTTGACGGACTTTGAGCGAGGGCTTTTAGTGGGCATGCGGGAGGCCGGGTGGACGTACCGCCGAATTGCTGAACAGGTGGGGCGTGAGGTCTCCACAGTACATCGATGTTGTCGCCAGTGGTCGGCGGAAGGTGCACGTGCCCGTCGACCTGGGACAGGACCGCAGCGACGCACGGATGCACGCCAAGACCGTAGGATCCTACGCAGTGCCGTAGGGGACCGCACCGCCACTTCCCAGCAAATTAGGGACACTGTTGCTCCCGGGGTATCGGCGAGGACCATTCGCAACCGTCTCCATAAAGCTGGGCTACGGTCCCGCACACCGTTAGGCCGTCTTCCGCTCACGCCCCAACATCGTGCAGCCCGCCTCCAGTGATGTCACGACAAGCGTGAATGGAGGGTCGAATGGAGACGTGTCGACTTGAGCGATGAGAGTCGCTTCTGCCTTGGTGCCAATGATGGTCGTATGCGTGTTTGGCGCCGTGCAGGTGAGTGCCACAATCAGGACTGCATACGACCGAGGCACACAGGGCCAACACCCGGCATCATGGTGTGGGGAGCGATCACCTACACTGGCCGTACACCTCTGGTGATCGTCGAGGGGACACTGAATAGTGCACGGTACATCCAAACCGTCATCGAACCCATCGTTCTACCATTCCTAGACCGGCAAGGGAACTTGCTGTTCCAACAGGACAATGCACGTCCGC
Organism: Schistocerca gregaria; assembly: GCF_023897955.1. Classification (NCBI taxonomy): domain Eukaryota; kingdom Metazoa; phylum Arthropoda; class Insecta; order Orthoptera; family Acrididae; genus Schistocerca; species Schistocerca gregaria. Next base: position 800,865,960 of record NC_064920.1, read on the forward strand.
ATGTATCCCGTGGCACCCAACGTGCTCTAGAAGGTGTAAGTCAACTACCCTGACCAGCAAGATCTCCGGATCTGTCCCCCATTGAGCATGTTTGGGACTGGATGAAGCGTCGTCTCACGAGGTCTGCACGTCCAGCACGAACGCTGGTCCAACTGAGGCGCCAGGTGGAAATGGCATGGCAAGCCGTTCCACAGGACTACATCCAGCATCTCTACGATCGTCTCCATGGGAGAATAGCAGCCTGCATTGCTGCGAAAGGTGGATATACACTGTACTAGTGCCGACATTGTGCATGCTCTGTTTCCTGTGTGTATGTGCCTGTGGTTCTGTCAGTGTGATCATGTGATGTATCTGACCCCAGGAATGTGTCAATGGGACAATGAATTCACGGTGTTCTTATTTCAATTTCCAGGAGTGTATTAGGTAAGCTATAGTATGTGGCCGACGTAGTCGAGCGGTAATGTTCTGTGAATGAGGCGAACGAAAGGCATTTTCGTGGGTTTTCAACGATAGATACGGAGGTCGGCGCGTCGGGATCTTTCTTTTTTTTTCTTTTTTTTTATAAAGCTTTTAGCGCCTGGGGCATTACCTCATGATAAATGTGGTTTGATGATGGAGCAGGGTTTCGTATGCTTTTATCGAAAGGTAAATAGACACTTTCAAAAAAACGAAAAAGAAAACGTAAACAATATTGCGATAAATGCTGCTAGTAGCGAGCATGAAAGCAGGGAATATCCAGTCAGAACACTGCAATTCAAGATTTACTTCGAAAGGCTGAGCCGGCTTTTTGATGTTTTGCAAGGTGCACAATGTGCTAAGTAGATTGAGCTGGTTTTTATTTGCTTAATAGTGAAAGACAAACCGTATGAGCTACTTATGTGTCTTCGAATTAAGTATTTCCACCCTTACCACAAGCCATATTCAGCTCCAGATCTATTTATTGTGAATCGTATTTTGTCAACGGGATGAAACTTCAGCGATATCGAACAACGATTCGCTGTAACTACATTTTAACTTGAAAAAGACCTGCGACGTATAATGGCATCGGTGATGCTAAGGAAAATAAAAAGTTATCCAGAGAGTATCTGTCGTCATTCATTATAGTAAAACTCGTTGTGTTATTTACTTAAGATTAATGTTACGTAGGGTATACAAAATTACGTGCGACGTGAGAAACGTTCTCACAACCCGACATCAAATATGCTTCACCTTACAGGTTTTTGCCAGAGCATCGTGTTTTCCAGGGCAACAGTGTAGTGTTGTATCCGACACGGGAGTCACTATTTGGCAATTGTCAAGAGTTGTTTTTTGTATCTAAAACTACCCGACGGAGTCATCGATCGAAGAAGTGGACTTGGCAAGGCTAGTTAGAATTCAAATACACTATGTTGTATTTGTGGAAAACGAAGTGTTTGACTGTGTGTCACTATTCGCTCTCGTTGTTTCGTTACCTTAACCCAAGACTGTACTCTTCAGAGATTTGCTGAGGCTGTAGCAAGAAAACAAAATGAGAGTTAACTGGAGACCGAGGTGCATTGCCTGCGGTCCGGAGGCCGTATCAGAAGTGAAAGTGAGTCCAATCAGATTGCCACAGGGCTCAAATCAATGTACGAGCAGTGAGTGGCAAATAGAAGTGAAGCTGGCCACCTCTATTGAAACTACTTCGTGAGTACACGAGCACAAGAAGCTGGAGTGGATTTTAATGGTTAACGTTTTCTTCACAAACCGAGTAGTAGTCAAGTAGCCTGTACCATGTGGCTGGCTTAGTCAGACTTGACTTCGTAGCAACTGAGGAGAGCTCCGCCTACCATCCTAAGGAAGCCATAGGTCTGATGATGGTTATGTAAAAATAACCGAAACCTGTTACCTATGTCATTGAGATATAAATGGTGTGATCAAGACTGAACTTTAGTCAAAATATAATAGTCTATTGATCACTGTATTCCAAAAATGTTTACCAAAATCGTACAAAGTTAAGTCCATTAAAAAATTCCTATATCTGAGCGTTTGACCATCTCTAACGGAAAATACACTCTTCCAGCTGGATCCAAACAACTTCAACCACAAATATAAACGAGATTATAAATCAAAGTCAATAAGTTAACATATTAAGAACCACACATAATCATAAAGTTTCCACAAAAGGAACATATGGGTTTGACGTCCCGTCGACGACGAGGTCATTAGAGGCGGAGCACAAGCACGGGTTAAAGAAGGGTAGTGAAGGAAACGCCAGCGATCTTTTAAAGAAATTGTCCAAGAATTTGCCTTAAGCGAAACAGGGAAAGCACGAAATACCTAAATCTGGATACCCAAACAGGGATTTGAACCATCATCCTCGTGAATGAGAGTACAGTGTACTTACCACTGCGCCTCCTCTTACGGTTGACATTCCACAGAAATAAGTGGAATATGTTGGTTTCAATTAGATGTTGTTAGTCCATCTCTAATTGACCATCACCTCCACTTAGCCAGTGGCTCTCCGGTTCGACACGACGACCTGTCGTCTATCGAGCAGTAACAAGCGCAATAAACTGCAGCACTGACCTATAGAAAACTAGAAAATTATTAATCGTAATTTCGCTCTAGGGCACGGGAATGCTCTTCCGAATTATTTTAAGCTTTCCGTATTGGAAAAAATAACTTATCTTAAGTACTGCTCTCCGGCCGCTCTTTATGCAAGTTACTCGTCAACAGGTGCTGCAAAGCACCTTCCGTTATGGGCGGAGTTCTTAAAGACAAACTCGTAACCGAGCGAGGTGGCGCAGTCGTTAGCACACTGGACTCGCATTCGGGAGGACGACCGTTGAATCCCGCGTCCGGCCATCCTCATTTAGAGTTTCCGTGATTTCTCTAAATCGTTCCAGGCTAATGCCGAGACGGCATGCAAGGGAACGGTCGACTTCCTTCCCCGTCCTTCCCTAATGCGATGAGACCGATGACCTCACTGTTTGGTCTTCTCCCCCAAAAACAACAACAAACGACTCGTCTCCCTGCATGCGATATGTCGGGTGTCAACGTTCAGATCATGATCTGACTTCTCAATGATCTTACCTGGAGTCATGAAACGCTGTCAAGTACTTTGAGCGCCAAACGCTACATAAAAACTAAGCTATGGCACATAAACTGCAAACACAAAGTGTAATACTGCCAAAATTACTTTTGGTATTTTAACCATCGTTAGCAACTGAAATTGTATGTAACGAAATAATAAAGAACAAGGTGCATAAAAGAAGTTTAACTTCTTTACCAGTTTTGAACACTTGTGTCCTTATTCAGAAGAAATGTCACCATTAAGATCATACAGCAAAATGCCGTTTTCCTGCGACAGATATCATGTACAGCGTAGGTTTAGCGACTCCCACAAGGAACTACGAAAATGCAAACTTAACCGGCCGCAAAGCTGTGAAGCCTCTTCATGCAGATTATCACCATCCACACAAAACCACCTTTTTCTCACTCCATTGGCAGTGGCTGTGAAAAAAGGTGGCTTTGGGTGGATGGCTATAATCTACATGAAGAGGCTTCTGGAGCTCTACGGCCGGCTACGTCGCCATTTACGTGGTTATCGCCGCTTGTGGTGGAGTCACTAAACCTACGCCGTTCGTGGTACATGTCGCAGGACCACGGCATTTTGCTGTATGCACCTTGTTGGTGACACTCGAAAACAATGCGACTGAAGAAGGACACTAAGGACCCAAAATTGGTAAAGAGAATTAATTACTTTTATCAAAGTTATGAAATAGCAGTGTCCTCTGAAAGCAGTTATTTGCGTTATTAATACCTCACTGCGTTTCAGTTTAATACTGAATCCCATATACTGAATGCTAAAAAATCATTGTCCTTGTTGACAAATTTAACCACTGTTGGATTCCTTTATCATACCAAAGGAAGTAGTGTCACCTTACTAGAAGATTTTACAATTTATTTATTCGTTTAATCATTAAAAGCAGTAGATGAACGTGATGAGACATCTCTTAATACGAGGTACAATGTGAGGCAATTAGAATGGCGTGTAACCAGTGACGTGGCCGCCCCTAGAGCGCTCTTACGGAGAAATACATCCATCGAGATGAACGCACTACATAGAAACTGTGATGGGAGACTGCTATTAAAATAATGGACTCAACCAAAAGAGGGAGACCGGCGGTAGGCCTCAAAATTGTGCGTGTCTTTAAAATATGTTTAACGGTATATTTTTCTAAGAATTACAAATACAGACATTCTCTCGCTTTTACCACCAGTTGAAACAGAGAAGTAAGAGCCAGCCAAGAAAAGAGTGAACGCTAAATAATGGACAAGGCAAGCAAGTAAGTAAATATGCGTGCCACCTTGGTTAGCTGTGACCCAGTGACTGCATAGGTAAATCACTGTTCCAACATTGCTCTGAGGCACCACTGCGCTGATTGTCGAGATGCAGTTAGCGTCTCTGCATCGCTATACTGACATTCGTGGTTTATACGCCTTCTACGAAATGTATTTACGTCTAGCTACTTCAGGTCAGCTGAGAGAGATTGTGAAACGCAACTAGCCACGATCAACAAACCCAGTAATTACTAATTCGTTATTACGGAAGGGTTGAAACAGTGTAGCAATTTTGTGCTGAGTCTGCATTCCGCGTGATAGCAGCCGCAAAATACCGGTTATGTTTTACCTATAGGAATTGAGTTTGAAGACGCCATACTCACTCTGATATTTTCCATCGCTACAATGACATCCTTTAGTAGCGTATGAGAAAGAAAATTTCACTCACGTTTGGTTGACTCCTGTGGTTTGCTTGTTATCGGATCAGGTGCAATGTAGAAGAAAAATTGTCAAGACATAATTGTAAAAATAAAATAAGTAAGTTCTGGGAAATAGCATCAAAATACTTTAATGGATGAAACACCACCGTTCTTTCTCCGTTGAAATTCTTTGCAGTTTATTCTGCCAAAAGGAAGCGTACCAGCAACATATCCCTCCATAGGCGTCAGAACGGGTAGTTGGTATGGAGCGGCGGTCAACTGTGATTCAGAGCAGCATCTCTGCTCAAGATAAGTGGTCGCATAATGATGTTTGATACTGCTGTGCTCCTCCCAACCGTTTAGATACTTTCAGGATAGGATAAGTTCGCAGTGGGGTGGTGCAAAATTAGTGAACGTCACCCTCCAAAGATAATGTGATTAGACTCAGAAACACTACCAGGTAATCTCATCTTGCAAGCAAATGATTGTTAGTTTCATGTGCCATATATCATTTTACATGATGTGGAAAGAATCAGTATACATTCACATCGCAAATTAATTTGCAAATATGGCTACATTCCGAACATCTATAACTTTTATTCTTTTCAATATACAGATATGTGTTAGAAATTCCTGTCCACCTCCTTTTACACATTATAATAATAGAAATTCTTCTATGGAATAGAGGGAGTTATCTAGCAGAATTTATATCAGTTATTTTTACTTTCCTGTCAAATATTTTATATCACTGGGTAAGAGATCAAAAATTTTTATTGCAGCATTGTACACCTCTTTTGTGCTAAAGACAACCTTAATGTGAAGTAATGAATGTCATTTTTCCCTCTGATATTGTAATTATGTATATCATAGTTTCTTTTGAACTGTATTGGGTTATTTACAAAAGTTCCATGAGGGAATAAATATGCTATGAAGCAGTAATTCGAACGACCGATTTCTTAAACAGACGTCTACAAGCCCATCGTTTTCGAGCAACAAAGATTTTCTTTCCTAAAGATGAGTTACCCCATATCGTTACTCCATACTACATTATTGAATGAAAATGCTGATTTGTCTCTCCGTAGTATTTGCAATGATAGTATTTGCAATGATTCTACGTCAAATGTGGCTGAAGTAAGTTGTTCTAGGAGTTCTAAATGTGATTTTTCCAACGTAAATTCTCATTATTATGGACATCTAAGAATTTTTGAGTTTCCAACCTATTTATTATTTCCTACCATGTGTTACACTTATAATTGGTGAAGTACTCTTAGATGTGTAGGACTAAATATTTCGAGTCTTCTTGAAACTGAAGGTGGGACCATTCGCCAGTGAATGATACTTTTAAGAACTTTGTTTCCCATTTCATTACATACAGGGTGATTCACAAAGATATGAAAAAATTTTAATATGTTATCCTACAAGTAAAGCTAAAGAAAAATGTTCATATAAACATAGGTCCGCAAATGTTTAGTTACCGAGTTACGGCTTTGCCTGAAATTCACCAATTTCCCTAATATGAAGCCATCGCAAAACTGTATGAGGTTAAAGTAAAGCACAATTTCCATTTATTTTGTTATTATTGATCTGGTGAATATAATAAAACATGTCCCAGACATATATCTGCAGTAGTTTTCCAGAACATCCAGAGAAGCAAAGAAGTAATTTCGTAAAATTTTTAATTTATTAACTACTTGGCCCATTTTTTTAAAAAATCCAGACAATTCGACAAAGTTTTCAACAGAAGTTGTCGAGAATTTTATTTCGGAAAAATTCCTCTGTCGTAAATTTGAAAGGCATCCCTATTTCATGAATTATCTACAAACTGCAACAGTTACTATGTGATTTCACTTAAATACACTATTGTTATTATATTCCTTCACTGAACAATACAGAAAACTAACTCACTAACGGTTGCCAACAATGATATAAACGTTTCGACCATCTTAATAGAAAGTAAACAAATTTTCTTGTTTAATAATGTTTGATTCTCTGGATATTTTGGAAAGCTACTTCAGATACACGTCTGGGGCATGTTTTATTAGATTCGCCAGACCAATAACAACAAAATAAATGGAAATCGTGCTTTAATCTCTTACAGTTTTGCGATGGCTTCATATTAGCGACGTTGCTAAATATCAGGCAAAATCTATTATTTTGTATGTCCATTCTTTTTACAGGAGGTCTCTGGGACGACGGACGTTTACTATCGTGACAAATAAAAACATCTACAGCCGTCCTTATGATTTTATTTTATTTTGTCACTACCAGTTTCAACACTTCAGTGCGTCATCTTCAGGCTGTTTTTGATGCGGTACAGGTTGATATGATCCCCATGCATAACACATCAGTCAGCTGACACATTATTTGCGTATCCAGTAATGCTGGAAACTGATGTGTTATGCATGGGGATCATATCAACCTGTACCGCATCAAAAACAGCCTGAAGGTGACACACAGAAGCGTTGAAACTGGTAGCGACAAAGTAAAATATCATAAGGACGGTTGTAGGTGTTTTTATTTGTCACGAAATCTATTATTAGGCGTAACTCCGTAACTAAACATTTTCGGGCCTATGTTTATACCAATTTGTTTCTTTAGTTTTACATGTAGAACAAAATATTAAGATATTTTCATATATTCGTGAATCACACTGTAGATGAGGAACAACAGTGGACCTAAGATTGAGCCTTGGGTAACCCCGTTCATGATTCCTCCTGGATCAGAATTATGTTTCCGGACTGTATTGGTTATATTACTCAATATAACTTTCTGTATTCGTTTGGTTTTCCATTGATCGACTATACCATCATTCCCGTAAAATCTCAATTCATCTAGAAGAATTCTGTTATTCAGACAGTCAAATGCCTTAGATAGGTCGCAGAAAATACTAGTCGGCGCAATTTTATTATTAAATGCTTGTAAAACCTGGTGAGTTGACATGTAAATGGCGTTCTCAGTAGAGCAGCATCTGTGAAAGCCGAACGGTGATTTGCTTTTTAATTATGGTGGTACACACCGAAGGCGCAAATTCTTACATAGAAATATTCCTACAACTAGACATGTACCAGGCAACTCAGCAACCTCTGAGAATATCCGTAACGACTGCATTCGCTTGATAAGAGCACAGTTGCAGAGTCCTACCTGGTACTGGGCAGTCAGCTTCCTCGTGACGGAGGTCTCGGCGACGTATCCGTTCTCGACGGCGCTGTCGGGCACTATGGAGAGCTGCAGGCCCGACACGACACGCACCTGCAGGCGCGTGATGGACACCTTGTCGTTGCCCACGCGCACCTCCTTGGCGCCGATCACCCTACCAGTCGGCGACAGCACCTGCCGTAAGCGACACATGACATCCACATCACAAGCCTGTTTGAGTTACGTGACCTGCTGGCCACATCGGGATTCGAAACAAGACAGTAGCCATTAGCGGACGCGTCTCTTACAATTGAACGGGCAGTTTGTAGACTTTTAGTCAGGCACTGCGTCCTACCTTTCATTCAGAACTACATACAGGCTACCCTGCTAAACCTCTAGAACCAGCATTGTTTGGGGAAGACGCTATAGTGGAGAGACTGTCTTTTAATACAGTCGACGTTGCCAATGGAGCATAAACTTGTGCTGCAGGTGGGCTCTTCATTGTACTGAACATTCACGACAGTTTTCGCTGAAAGCAGTAGAATATTGAAACTTGAGGCGTGCACAGAAAAGTTCGAATGACTGTACAGCCCGTGGTGGAAGTAGGTTACAAAAAAAATTTCGGCCTATCTACTAACTGTAACGTACTCAGTACAGCAAATAAACTGCTTCAAATGAAATATTTCAATCCTCGGTATATTTCTATCTTTTTAACACCTAATAACATTAGACGCAATGATATATGGAACAACAAAAATATTAGACCTTTCTCAAAATGTGCATTGTTATATCCTAGAAATAGCACTGGCAAAGAGATGAAGTAGGATCGCAGTAGTAGCGCAATGTAGACCTTAAAAGAAAACGTAAAAGTCAAACAACACAGTTGAGTCACTAGTATACAAGAGAAGCTCATTTATTCCTACAGGAAAGAAAGCTTTCAATGGAAACACTCGTAACGTAGATGTTTGGAATAAACCAAGCAATGTATGTGAAATCCAAATGTCAACGTTCCTAACCATACAGGAAAACTACAGATACTAAAAAGAACATGAATAATATTGAACCATACCTGTGTGATTGTTTGTTTGAACAGCTAACTAAAAATCTGAGCAGTATGATGTTGATGACTTTTGCTATCTGTGAATCAAAATAATTGATGATCGAAGTAGACAGTATACGAAATGCGGACTGTCATTTCTGTAAAAGAGGAATATGTTAATATCTAACATAAGTTTAGGCTTTTGGTAATTTTTTCACAAGGTACTTATCTCTAGTATAGTTTTGTGCGGAAGTGAAACGACAAGTAGTTAAGATAAGAAGAGAGCAGAAGATTTAGAAATGTGGTGCTACAGTTAATGCCGAAGTTTGAATGGATAGGACTCAGGAGAAAAGAAATTTGTGGCACAACTTTACTAAAAGAAGAGATCGGTTGATAGGACACGTCATAAAGCATTAGAGAATCAACGATTTGGTATTTCAGGGAAGAGTGGGAAGAAGAACTGTAGAGAAGGACCAAGGTATGAATACAGTAAGCAGGTTCAAATAGATGTAGATTGCAATAGTTATTCGAAAATGATGAAGTCTGCACGGAATATACTAGCGTTGAGAGTTGCATCAAATTAGTCTTTGGACTGAAGAACTCAACAACAGAATCCAAACAACAACTGGAAAACAATTTTTTTTTTTTTTTGTTAATCTCTTCTGTGTCACAGACTTTCTCTGAAAGAAATAGATAACTTTTAAACGTACTGCACGAGAACAATAACGCAAATAAATAAATGGAGATCAATTATGGTAAATTCCTTCAATACCTACCTCACTCTTAAGGTTGCGGAGATGGAAAGAAATACATCTCAAATTTCAATATAAACTATGCATAAAATTCATGATTTCGAGCTACTATGAAAACAACCATTTTCACAACAGGGCGCTTATGAACATTAGGAGTAAAATCCTCTAATAAACAGTAGATTAATGCTTAGAATGTCAAATTAACTCGCTTTCGATGTTAAAAAAATGTAATACTGGCATACGGTAATCAAAATAAATAGCTGGTAGTGTGTTACTGTCAAGTAAGATGATCACCTATGCAAGGTGTGATACCAAGCAGGTATTTAATCATTAGGGAGATGATAAAACTATCCATTTTATTAAGTTGTACCACTACTGTTATTGTAGTACATGTAAGCTATCGTGCTGCAAAATTGTTGGTAGTGTTGACCATGCCGTTTGCCTGGCCGGATATGTGATCAACAGCAAATGTTTCCGGAACACGTCCAACAACATACACACATCAAAAATGCTTTGCATCACCTCAGTTTCAAGAGTTCCGGAACCTATACAGAAAATTGGAATATAGATCAACATGAACATCATTTACGCCCATTTTATTGCTCATGAACACCTCACACTGCATGTTGTACCACCATACACCGAGACCTTCAGAGGTGGTTGTCCAGACTGCTGCACACACCGGTGCCTCTAATACCCGCTAGCACGTCCCCTTGCATTGATGCATGCCTGTTTTCAAAAATCGCTCTGAGCACTATGGGTCTTAACTGCTGTGGTCATCAGTCCCCTAGAACTTAGAACTACTTAAACCTAACAAACCTAAGGACATCACACACAACCATGCCCGAGGCAGGATTCGAACCTGCGACCGTAGCGGTCGCGCGTTGCCAGACTGTAGCGCCTAGTGCCTGTTTTCGTCGAGGCATACTATCCACAAGTTCATCAAGGCACTGTTGGTCCAGATTGTCGCCACTCTTCAACGGCAATTCGGCGTAGATCCCTCAGAGTGGTTGGTGGGCCACGTTGTCCATAAAAATCCCATCTCAATCTAACCCCGGCATGTACGACAGGGTTCATGTCTGGATAACATGCTGGCCGCTCTATTCGAGCGATGTCGTTATCCTGAAGGAAGTCATTCACAAGATGTGCATGATGGGAGGTGCGAATTGTCGTCCATGAAAACGAATGCCTCGCCCATATGCTGCCGATATGGTTGCACTATCTGTCAGAGGATGACATTCACATATCGTAGAGCCGTTACGGCGCCTTCCATTACCAACAGCGGCTTACGTCGGCCCCACATAATGCCACCCCAAAACAGCAGGGAACCTTCACCTTGCTGCAGTCGCTGGACAGTGTGCCTAAGGAGTTCAGCCTGACAGGGTTGCCTCTAAGCACGTCTCCGACGCTTGCCTGGTTGAAGGCATATGCAACAGTCATCGGTGAAGAGAACGTGATGCCAATCCCGTGCGGTCCATTCGGGATGTTGTTGGGCCCATCTGTACCGCGCTGCATGGTGTCATGGTCTCAAAGAGGGACCTAGTCATGGACGTCGGGAGTGAAGTTGCGCATCATGCAGCCTATTGCGCTCAGATTGAGTCGTAACACGACGTTCCGTGGCTGCACGAAAAGCATTATTCAACATGGTGGCTTTTCTGTCAGGGTTCCTCCGAGCCATAATCTGTAGGCAGCGGTCATCCACTTCAGTAGTAGCCCTTGGGCAGCCAGAGCGAGGAATGTCATCGACAATTCCTGTCTCTCTGCACCTCTTCCATCTGCGAACAACATCACTTTGGTTCACTCCGAGACCTCGTTTAGAGCTCTTCGTGGCACAAAGCAACAATGCGGACTTGATCGAACCGCGGTATTGACCGTCTAGGCATGGTTGAACTACACACAACAAGAGTCGTGTACCTCCTTCCTGGTGGTATGACGGGAACTGATCGACTGTGGGACCCCCTCTGTCCATAGGCGCTTCTCATGCATGATTTTTTGCGTCTTTGGGCGGTTTTAGTGACATCTCTGTGGTCGAAGGGACTGTGTCCGTGACACAGATCCACAGTCAACGTCTATCTTCAGGAGTTATGGGAACCGGGGTGATGCAAAACTTTTTTGATGTGTATATACATAGTGCGAGCTACCGAAGACTGCAGAAAATGTGTAAGGGAATCAAAAACGTATCTAACATTCTTCACGCAAATCAATATTTATGGAGCTTTCGCTACTTCTGTGTAGCTCACAAACGACGGGCACATTGGTCGCAAAATGTAGTATATGTTTCAAAGTGAACACTCGAGAGATGGTCGTACGTAGTAGCTTCGGGAACAGTGTACTTCTATCTGTGGTGGCTGACGGAGAGACTGGGGATTTGTCGTCGAACGAATGTGGCACCTTAACCATTCACCGCATATTCCCAACACGAATCGGGAAGCCTACGACGAGGCTGGTCGTTCCCACCTCCACGCTCGGTTCCTGTTGGAGTCACGGGTAGTTACCGAAGGTCATTTTTACCAATGGAAACATTAACATTAATTTTGGAATAATACAATGGCCAAACAAAAGAAAATGTCTGCAAGTTAGTTGCAGTTTCTGCCGAAGATCCTACTGTATACATGGGTTATTTCCTTATATCGTGTCGGACCTCCCTTTTCCTGGCGTAGTGCAGAATCTCGAAGAGTCGTGGACTCAAGTCTTCGGAATTCTACAACAGAAATATTGAGCCTTACTGCCAGTATAGCCGTCTATAATTGCTGAAGTGTGTCCGGTGCAGGCTTTTGTACACGAACTGACCTCCCATTTATGTACCACAAATGTGGGATTCACGTCGGGCGATCTCACTGGCCAAATCATTTGCTCGGATTGTCTAGAATGTTCTTCAAACCAATTGCGGACAATTATAGACCGGTGACATGGCACACTGTCATCCATAAAAACTTCATCATTGTATGGAAGCATGAAGTCCATGAATGGGTGTAAATAGTCTTCAAGTAGCCGAAAATAACCATTTCCAATCAATGATCTGTTCAGATGGACCAGAGGACCCAATCAATTCCGCGTGACCACAGCCCACACCATTATGTAGCAACCACCATCTTGCACAATGCCTTCTTAAGAAGTTGGATCCCTGACTTCGTAGGACCTTAGCCACTCAACTCTACTGTCAGCTCTTACCAACTGAAATTGGGACTCATCCGACCAGACCAAGGTTTCCCAGTCGTCCGCGGTCCAACCGATGTGGTCACGGCCGGTCGGAGTGGCCGTGCGGTTCTAGGCGCTACAGTCTGGAGCCGAGCGGCCGCTACGGTCGCAGGTTCGAATCCTGCCTTGGGCATGGATGTGTGTGATGTCCTTAGGTTGGTTAGGTTTAATTAGTTCTAAGTTCTAGGCGACTGATGACCTCAGAAGTTAAGTCGCATAGTGTTCAGAGCCATTTGAACCATTTTGATGTGGTCACGAGCCCAGGACAGGTACTGCTGTCGATGTCGTGCTGATAGTAAAGACATTCGCGTCGGTCGTCGGCTGCCATAGCCATTTAACGCAAAGTTTCGCCGCACTGTCCTAACGGATAGTTCTTCGTACATCCTACATTGATTTCTACGGTTATTTCACAGAGCGTTGCTTATTTGTTAGCACTTTGCCGCTGCTCTCGATCGTTAAGTTAAGGACGTCGGCCACTGCGTTGTCAGTGGTGAGAAGCAATTCCTGAATTTTGGTATTCTCGTCACACTTTTGACCCTGTAGGTCTCAGAATATTGAATTCCCTAACGATTTCTGAAATGCAATGACCCTTGCGTCTACCTCCAGTACCATTCCGTGTTCAAAGTCTATTAATTCCTGTCGTACAACCATAATCACGTCGGACATTTTTCACGTGAACCAGTTGAGTATAAATGACAGTTTCGCCAATGCACTGTCATTTTACACTTTTTGTAGGCGGTACTAAACCATCTGGATTGTGCATGTCGTTATTTTGTGACTTTGGTCAACTCAGTGTATAATACAGAGACAGTACGATAACGATATCCTGAACTTCAGCAGACTGCAATGTGTGTCTGAGGAACTAGCTCATGATACGAACTTGAGTAAAGAAACGGTGCCACAGAGCGTCTAAGTTATAGGGGCCAGTGAGTTCAGACGGGAAATGTACACAGACAAAATGTTGTCTTGAGCGGCGCCTCAGGTCCTGAATGCTGTGGTAACTTGTTCTTGCTGTCTGTCTGTCTACAGACTCAGGTGTTGATTAGGTACAGCCGTTAGTTCCTATAATTTCGACTGTCTGCAGCGTTGTTGGAAGACGTTTCTTGACCTTCGGTGCTACTGAATTTACTCCTAAAAATACCATCTATAGTCCTAGTTAATTGGTTGGTATCGATTTGTTGGACATTGCATATAGAAGAAATGAACAGTTGAAGGACTAAGACAAAAGTAAATGCCTGTACTTAACTATTTTCTAATGTTGACAGGAAGGACATTCGTCCACACCTTAAATTAACCAAGACAAAACTGTTAATAACCATGCCATCCATGGGCTCACGCCGGACAAAAGCACAGTAAAATGAGGATGAACTACTCTCTAAGAACGTCATCTCCTTTTTGAAAATACAAACTTTTATTTAAATGCTAAGTCTTGAGTTGCTAGTACATACCCTGCTCTTCTCACAAAGGTCGTCTCCATACAGCGAACAAGTTGCCATCAAAAGTTATACAGACCCTCTTGTTGGAGTACATTTATAGACCCTCTCGTTAGGATACACCGTGAAAAAGTTTGGGTTTTAAACCAGAATATTGACGCTATGTACGGTGACCATCAGTTACACAACCACTCTCTCCTCAGTTCTTTGCTTAAACACAGTAAAAACATTCTTACAGGATACCACCCAACTACCTATGAATAGAACACCATTGCTGGATCTTGGCCTTCCATGGAACCAGCCCGTTCGAAAACTGGGACGTCTGTATGCGTTTTTACTTTTAAGAACTTACATTTGTAAACGACGCTGTCGTTAAGCTGTCAATTATAAGTTTCTGTGGATGTCATTATCCTCTGGAACCGACTCGGTTCAAACCCTAGGTCGTAATTTTGTGTTCCTTAATTTACATAACGAACTTTCACAGTCTTAAGACTGTTCATCTGTGGAAGTTGCAGTTAAACGTGACACGTCTGTCACTACCGTCACTGCCCAAAACGAAAATAAATACATAAAGGAAGGATGTCTTTTAAAAAAAGCATCATTTGCTACTTTATCAGCCTCTTTTACAAAAGTGGGTTGCGCATAAGAAATGTTATAATAAGTAACATTCGAAAGTCGGTAAAGGCAGAAGTGAATGAGTAGTCCGCTGTTACACATGATTTAGGCGACTTCCACTGACAAGTTAAAAGTTCATTTTACTTGTTCCCTACGGAAGTTAACACATTCACAAACCAGCAACAAAGTAAGGTATCTTTATTATAATGGATAGTTTAGTTGTCTGACATTGTGTTTGTCAAAAAAGAGGCATTCTTCTGAAATAAATTTCTTCTATTTCTGTCTGTAATCACAAACAAAAATTGGTCCTTAAACCATCGACACACGGACTGTGCACTCGAACGTTGAGCACGATTGGTTTCTGACGTGATAACGTGCAAAAAGCACTCTGCTGGGTCTTTCTGAACGTGGCTTTGAATGTAGACTTACGTACAGAGTCGCGAGACACCGTATTGGCTTTCGATTGAAGGCCACATCTCTGTATGTGCTATTTCTAAGCACCAGCATATTCGTATCTCTCGAAAGCTCGTCGTTAATTGTAAAACTGTTGTGATAAAATGATGGAAAACGTCGTACTGGTGGTTAAAGAATTATTGTGACTTGCGAATTATGAAAGTATGAAAGTAAGGCGACCGATTAGTGAAGATCCATCAAAAACACATTCTTCTTGGTACAATTTGTTATAATTAAATGTCGGTTAATAACACATCTAGGTTAAAACTTTCAGGAGATAGTAAGATGCAAAATATGATGGTAAATTGTACACAGTCGATGTACCGTAGTGTAACACATGAGATGTTACTTGTTCGCTTCTCAATGGATACAATATTTCCTTTTTTCCTAACCTTCGTGGTTTATAATCGATTCTAATACTTTCTTATATGTAGTTTAATAGAAGAATATTCTATAATATTCGATTTTATGTAAATGTAATTGCACTCTTGCTGAGGAATGAGTTCGTTCAATTGGTTTTTTCTACAAGACAGCTTGCACTACTCGGTGTAACATATTTTGCACTTAGTTGTTTGAAATTTTGTATGTATTTCACATGTTGTAAGGATTCTGCTGCTGAACACGAACAGTGGTCAAGCAAGAATGACCTTACCGTTTTACTAAATGAAGTGAGAGTTATGAAATAATTTTTATTTTATTTGAAGAACTCCTATAAATTTGTATCGCAATATTTGTAATCAAACTCTTATAAGTCGGTGTCCTTATTGACTGCACATGGTATTTACCTTTATGCCTAATACGATGTTCACTTATACTGAAATTTTTATTTATGTATACTACAGACGTTCGCCGCTCGCGGTCTCCCGGTAGCGTTCTCGCTTCCCGACCACGGGGTCCCGGGTTCGTTTCCCAGCGGGGTCAGGAATTTTCATCTGCCCCCAGGACGTCTGGGTTTTGTTGTGTCGTCTTCATCATCATCATTCATCCCCATTACGGTCGGAGGAATGCAATGGCAAACCACCTCCACTAGTACGGCGGTGCGGGTCTCCCGCATCGTTCCCCTACGCTCTGTCAAGAAGTATGGGAATTCATTTCCAATTCCACACTACAGACACAATAAAATAACTAGCATACGTGCAAGGGAGGAAATGTGCGTATTTTTTAGTGGAACAACAGTGTAATTGTATTTAATTTAGTAATTAAAATACCTTAACAATACATTCATTCGCCCGGGTTCCCGGGTTCGATTCCCGGCGGGGTCTGGGATTTTCTCTGCCTCGTGATGGCTGGGTGTTGTGTTATGTCCTTAGGTTAGTTAGGTTTAAGTAGTTCTAAGTTCTAGGGGACTGATGATCATAGATGTTAAGTCCCATAGTGCTCAGAGCCATTTTAGCCAATACATTCATTGCAGTTTGTTTAGGCAGACTACTCCCTAGTTTTATTAATATGAAATAGCACAATTTTATTTTCAGGTTACAATCTTTTGTGAAGGACTGTACAAATATAGAAAATTAACTAAAGGTTGACACTGAATGTAGAATTTTTAAAGAGCAATGGGGATGTCTATATTTCTTGATGGAGTCAAGTAACAAACCAATTTGTATTATTTGGATAGCCACAAGTTTAACTATGCCCTTCCGCTTTGTAAAGATAGAACTCCGACAATGTCGCGGTGTATTGGCCTCGAAACTCAATTGTTGGCAGTATAGGTACCACCTCAAATATTTGGCGGGCCGGATACCGGGGATGTCCGGCCAGCTAACGTGGGCCGGTTTGCCGGCCCTCGCGGGCCGGTTTCGGCCCGCGGGCCGTAGTTTGGAGGCCCCTGATCTAAGATATTTTTGTGATCTGATTGAACTGAAGAGGCGTAAAGTAGACTCGAGAGCAGAGACGAGACTAAGTGGTGTGTACCTTCTGAGAAAGAGCAGCCTGTGGCGTACGTACCTGTACCTCGGAGCGGCCGACGCCGCGGCCCTGCAGGATGCGCCCGCTGAGGCTGGCGATGCGTGGGTCGGAGACGCGTAGCAGCGCCTCCACCAGGTCGGTGACACGCAGCCAGGTGCGCCGGTTCACGAAGTAGCTCACGCGCCCCGAGTCCTGGTCCGAGGCGCTGAAGCGCGCGTACACCTGCAAGAAACGAGGCAGGCACACAGTAGCTCAGTCCAGCGTCTCCCCTCACCGGCACTTTCACTCACCAGCCAGTTTTAAACAGTCCTAAAGCTCACGTACTAACAAGAGAAATGAAGAGTCAGTTTAAGCGAAAATGGAATTGATGACATTACCCGCCAGTGGGTGTAGCTTTATATCAAATGAGGCAAGTTGAAAATTTGTGCCAGACCAGGGTTCGAACTCGGGTCTCCTGATTACTAGGCTGCTGGACTGACCACTATACCATCCGGATCCAGTGATCACGACAGCTGCACTGCACTGAAGGGATCATTGGTCGTCATCTCATCAACTACATATATGCGGTGTCTGTCTTTAGGACATGTATCAAAGAACATACTAATTAAGAGGATGATGGCCAATGATCCCTTCAGTGTAGATGCACACTACGCTCGAACCCTTATGGGAATCGGCGAGATGCCAAGACTAATGAGGATTATGCGCTAGGGACACTACATCAGTTGCGTGTGGTATAAGCTGAGAATTTAGGTTCAAATGGATCTGAGCACTATAGCACTATAGCACTCTGTGGTCATCAGTCCCCTAGAACTTAGAACTACTTAAACCTAACTAACCTACGGACATCACACACATCCATGCCCGAGGCAGGATTCGAACCTGCGACCGTAGCAGTCACGCGGTTCCGGACTGAGCGCCTTAACCGCGAGACCACCGCGGCCGGCCAGAATTTAGGTATGACAGGAGGCGCACAAGGGTCCGGATGATGTAAGCAGGAGACCCGGTTACAAATATCAAATTTTCAGCTGGAGGAGGAGGAGATTAGTGTCTAACATCCCGTCGACAACAAAGTCATTAGAGACGGAGCGGAAGCTCGGGTGAGGGAAGGATGGGGAAGGAAATCGGCCGTGCCCTTTCAAAGGAACCATCCCGTCATTTGCCTGAAGCAGTTTGGGGAAATCACGGAAAACCTAAATCAGGATGGCCGGAGACGGGATTGAACCGTCGTCCTCCCGAATGCGAGTCCAGTGTGCTAACCACTGCGCCACCTCGCTCGGTAAATTTTCAGCTGGCACCATTTATATAAATCAATCTCCCCCACTAGCAGCTAATTTTATTTCCTCTGCGATTTGATTCATAGTAGCTGCAAGATCGAAATGGTGTCTGTTCTTTTGGAATGTCTGAGAGAATGGACACCACATATATAATTGAGCGAGTTTCAGCAGCAGCTCTGCGTGTATCGTGAATTAATAGTAAACAAGTTGTTACAGGGCGAGTTGACAGATGGAATCCATTTTGAGTTATTAATCACGGCCCTATTAGAGTTATTGTGTCCTTCGTCTGGCCTTCTAATATGCTTATCCATTAATTTATGGGGGACGTACAGTATAGTGTAAAATGAAATTCGATTTACGACGATTCATTTCTTCACTAAAATTTATTGCGAGATGGCGTTACCGAATCAAGTGACAGTTCCAAAGGCAAAAGGGCAATCGAAGCTTACATTCCTGTGGTAGCAGCCATAGCCACACTGTTTCCGTTGGAAATGAAAAAAAGAAGACAAATGCAATAGAAACTTCTTTAACGAGCACGTTTCTCATCAACCCAAATCATTTTATAATCAGAGTATACTTTCAGCTGTATAAAAAGGAATGTCTGCGTACGGCTGCGGACTTAGGTACAACGGGTGTCGGGAACCGAAAAATAAGGAAAACAGCTCTTCCCTTATAATAGTACGTTAACCGCCTATTTAATGTAGGACCGAAAAAGCCACACACTCACTCCATTTCAAAGTCCGGTTCCGACGGTGGTGCAGCCGCAGTTTGCAAGAAATAATTTGTCGAAGACCTCACGTTTCTTGAATTGGATAGCCAAAGACAGCCATCATAAACAAGGTGATGAAAGAAATACGCTTGAACCGCACTAAATGACAAAACGTGTCTTTATTGGTACTAATACAGGAAAAGGGAAAAATAAAAAATACTGAAAGACACGTAAAGCGCTTTTATTGTTTGCGGTGCTGCGTAAGAACCACCACCGAAGCATCCATCAAAAACTGTCGTACAGAAACGATCATTTCCTGTGTAGCTTTTAAACCAACAAAACGGTGCAAATAACTCTAAACATGCTGTCGGCTTGGAATTATGCTTGTTTACGACCACCACGACACTGCATTAGACCTCTTCAAATGACGTTCTGCACTGATTGCCCGATGCGGGTTGTGAATGTGCTGAATATTCAGTATTCTCCATTAAAACGATTTATGTGGCATCTGCAGCGGTTAGACACACTGACCGGCGGTCTCTCATTGATGTTAATTTGGAATTAATTCTGGTCTGTATAAAACGGTACAAATGTTGCAGTCAAAACAACCACTGAGAGGAAGCTAGACGCACGTACATTGCAGCACTTCTTTTAGTGCTTTAGCAAATACAGATTCTCGTGACTTCAAGTTCACATCAACCAAACGCAGTTATTCAAAGGGACATTTTTTCTGGTACGTCTATGAACGAAATATAAAGGATATCGACTTCGAAAACGATTATTTTGTGTCAAACAAAATGGTTCAAATGGCTCTGAGCACTATGGGACTTAACATCTGTGGTCATCAGTCCCCTAGAACTTAGAACTACTTAAACCTAACTAACCTAAAGACATCACACACATCCATGCCCGAGGCAGGATTCGAACCTGCGACCGCAGCGGTCCCGCGGTTCCGGACTGAGCGCCTAGAACCGCTAGACCACCGCGGCCGGCTGTGTCAAACATCTGGAAATAAATCTATTATTACATGTACTCATGTCTAAATGTTTTATGTGTGTTTTGTTCTCGCTTCCCACGCCCGGGTACCCGGGTTCGATTCCCGGCGCGGTCAGGGATTTTCTCTGCCTCGTGATGACTGGGTGTTGCGTGCTGTCCTTAGGTTAGTTAGGTTTAAGTAGTTCTAAGTTCTAGGGGACTGATGACCATAGATGTTAAGTCCCATAGTGCTCAGAGCCATTTGAACCATTTTTTTATGTGTGTTTGTGTTCTAATTAATCTGACAAATACACATACACACAGACAAACAATCTTATACTCAGAATAAAACCGTTCGTAAATTTTCTACATTAAATTCACCGTGGCTGCGGATGACAATCTGTGGGAAAAAAGGAAGAAACCATATCGGCAAATATAGAACACCACAAAAACCACAGCATGTAACAAGGTATACATGAGAAAGCTAGTCCGTCTTCCAGATTCTTGAATCCTTTCTTAAAAACTCAAATTTCCTTAGGTACAGTTTCTAAAGATCAATGTTTCTGATATTTAATAGAAATTAAATAAATAACTCACTGATGATGCTGCAGTTTCAACCAAACAAGATGGATCCCACCCAAAAAACGAACTGGTGCAAGTAATGTAAAGAAACAATAGGTCATTTCTATATTTTTAATAACTCATTCACACAAAACGTAGCCTACGTGACAGTCTCCCGAAGTATCAATATTTTGGTTTCTCTGCATTGTCCTGTTGCTTGAGACTGTTAAACCCCATTCTGTAACAGCCAAATTCAAATACCAATTACATTACACGAGACAGTTAAAATATTTGCTCCTTCTTAGCAAATGCCGGAACCGTTGATTTATATATTTTTCTTTCAAGGTATTCCCCTGTTCGTTACACTACAAACAGCAGCTTCTCCCAAATGGAGATTTATACTTGAGTAGTGTTTCGTTGCCGACGAGGCTCTCCACGGGAACGTTGTGTTTTTAACCTCGCATTTTCTCAGGGTCACAGAAGTCAAGTGAATATCACTGTTTGGAAAATGTGAAACTAGAAGACCGACAGATGGGACCACAATGAAATTTATACCGCCGATTAAGGACATGACACTACACAAATGACTGGCATTACCGAACCGTACATGCACTATAACTGATAAAATTCAGTAGAGATTAGCGCCAACACGTGCTGCAATGACAGCCGCTCCACGTCAAGACACTGAATCAAAGGATATGCTGCTAGGGAGTACTTTACCACGTGGTTTGTAGACAGGACCACGAAGCATTAACTGTTTCTGCAGGAGCACCTGAATGAACGAGTTGCTGGCCGACCATATCCCAAGACATCTTTTATGGATTACATATCAGGTGAAGGGGCATGTCAGGAGAAGGCTTGCCTCTTCGGAGAAGGCTTGCCTCTTCAGAGAAGGCTTGCCATTCCTTGCCATGTGTTGTCTTGCTGAAATATGGCATCCAGGAGCGGCAGTATCTGGGGCTGTAAGACCTCCCTGATGTAGCGGTAGATGTTCAGGTTGTCTAAAGACGCAAAAGGCGAGATCGAGTGTCGTAGGCAATTTGGCCCCAAACTATCATACACGGCCCTTGTCTCCTACGCCGCCCGGTGCCAGCGCAAGCGTATACGGCCATTACTGTAGGGCAAGTTGAAGCTGGACTCGCCCAAAAACTACGTTTTTCTACTCAGTATGCTTTAGGCGTTCACGTGCAGGCTGCAGAGTTGGTGGGTTCTAATCAATGGAAATGGATGTAATGGCAATCGTGCCACCAGTCCAGCCCCTTTAAGACGGCGTCGATCCGTTGACGCAGACATTTCCACACCTATTGAAGTGCTCCAACGTCGCGGCAACATTGTGGGTGAAGTTGTTCTGTCCGAAACGGCCAAGCAGACAAATGGCGGTTATGTCGCGCAGTGGTAACATTGTGTTGTTCAGTACGCTGCCGGCACTGTGTGCGACCCTCTTCTCTCCACTGGTTCCACATACGCCTCACCGGTGAAGCAGCGTGCCCTGTACGAGCCACAATGCCACGAAACAACAGATCCGCGACACCCAGAGACCAATCATTCTGCCCCGTTGGAACGCCGATATTCCACTCTGTGATGTCGGCGAGATATAGTGGCACTTGGTTCGAAGTTCCCACTTCGTATAACGGCTTCGCACCGAATGAGTTCTGCGTAATACTGACATGTCCACCCACACAATAGATGGTGTTGTTGGGCCTATGTGCACGCCATCTCTCTTCCATTTAAATCACTTACTATAGTCCCGCTGTTCTACACGTCCACTTATCGCGGCGTGTTGTAGACCATTGTCGCTGAGTGTTTCTCTTTTTACAATCACTAGCGCATCTTTGAATTTATTGTAATAAAAACCTAAGTGGACTGCTTTCAATTTTTAGCTGACCCGTTGCTGACATTACGACCGAGGACCTGTAAGGCAACCAGTGGCGGCGCCTTCTCACCTCGACGGGGCTCTGCTGGAAGCGCAGTCGGCAGCTGGGTTTCTGGTCGTGCTCCATCATGTCCTGGAAGCTGGGGTCCTTGCCCCACCGCGGCACGTCGGCGGCCTCACGTTTCCTCAGCTTGTTGCCACCTCTACTGTAACACAAAACACGGACATTTGTGAAAACGACGAAATGAAATACAATGACACTCGAAGAATTCCGATACTTTATATTCTGTAACTCTAGAATGCACTCAGGCTGAAATAAAATCTGTAACAACTATGAGCACGAAACTATCCGTCTCGTCATGCTCTTGTTTGGCTGTTGATATCTGATGCCCAGTGTCCGGTGGACATAGCTGCTGATGCTCTTAACTCGCGTTACACAAACTGCATACTGACATTTATTCTGAAACATGCAAGTTTCAGCTTTAGCGTTTCCATGTCTGGCCGAAAATGAGATGCAGGCGATTGCAGTCCCTAGATGTTACTGTCACTTCTATGTCTCCATAAAATTCTACTGCAACAATTTATACGGTCTATCTAGCATGTTGATACAAAAGTAAAGATTCTTGTCATTGTATTACACAAGAAAAAAATGCGAACAAGTCGTGTAGGAATTATTTTTAAAACGCTAATAGAATTTTATCAATTTTTTTGATCTGTACAATGTATACCACTCCAAAATAGAAAGAAAAAACTTGCTCTCATGCAGGAAGCAAATTACAGAAGAGTCTTTGAGACTAGCGTAATGCCAATACTGACCTGTTGACCTGTTCAAAACTAAATGAATCCAGTTAGGAAGAAATGTTTTATATTTCTTACTGAAATATTGTTGAAGTTTTGGTCAACAAATATCAGATCATAGCCTTTAAGAGGCCTTTTAAAAGTGATTGCATGAAGTCACACTCCAGCAGCTTGACCCACATGAAGAGTGTAATGTATTCACTTATTTTGTTTTTCAACTTATCGACTCTTCACTGAAATTCAACTGAAATTACGTATTCCTACTTAAGTGCCGGATTTTGTAAATTGTTTCGCTATCCTGAGAAAAAGCTTTGATATTTGCTCCCGCAGTGTGTATATTTTACGTCGTGTTCTGAATTTCGCTGACTGATCACATAATAGGCCGTTGTGTTTGTGTCTAATGTAGTCCAAAAAAGTGCTGAAGGATGTCTTGCAAAACAATAATAGTCTTAAAAATAGCCATTTGAGTCGAAGTTGGAATAGCTGAAAATAAATTTTGAGCTTCGGATAAATATATTCTTTTATTCCATAAGATAAATATCACTTTACTGTACGAGTGTGCACTCTCATGCTTGGGATACATAACTAAAACATACCTTACTGGAAAGTTACTACTAGTAATGGTGCACCGATTTTTACAGACTGGTTTTCTTTAAAATACTATACAAACTGTGGCTAGCAAGATATTGTGTTCAACGTTGCGAATCGACTCGAAGAAGACTTTTTTAAATTTTTTACGTAGGGTATATTGTTGGGGATCTAAATACGTTATCTTGCAGACATCTTCATGTTAATATGTTGAGATATTTGACTTCCCCTTTGTATCGTGGATCAAACAAAACAGCCTGAGGCATTAAGAATTTTGCAAACGTAATAAGATGGACATGTTTAATTAAGATTATGCTTTAACAATATTAAAAATTATTAGATAAATCGTACTAATACAATATTTGACGGCAATATTTTTTTTTAGGTCAGTCCTTGTTGTCTGGTGGTAAAGCGCCTCCCAAGAAACCAAAAGATCACAGGATCGAATCCAAGTCGGACAAATTGGACCACGGAAATTTTCCGTCTACCTATAATTTAGTCTTCATCTCCACGTTTTGAGGAGTCACCAGGAACGACACATGGTTCGGTTTCCACGTAAAACCTTAGTTCCCCTTTCCCCCGTTGGATAACTTTGCGCAAGTAGTCAATGTTGCGTCCAATTGAAAGGATTGAACTAGGCACTGAGCCACACGAAATTATCATTAGTATCATTTTAAAAGATTCTGATGATAGACGAGATCTGCACTTCACTGGAAATTATGCAGGGTAATGCTGTGATTATGTTACAAATTTTCGGGGACGATGGGTAAATGTATCGGTTTGAGCCTGTCTATTAAACTTGAGGTCTACAATACATATCTTAAGAGATATAAGTACCTTTCCAGCTGAAAAGAAATGTTTTACAGTAGCAAAGATGAAGTGCTCCTAGCTCTTAAGGTATGTATTGTGGAGTCCATGTTCACAAGGCAATTTCCTCTTGTTTTCATTCATACTACCTGCTCTCGAAACATGGAAAGCAAAGAGCTTTCAGTAGAACGGGTTCACTGTCAGAGATATCAGAACTATTTTGCCTTATAACTTCCGACTCGGTCGTTTCCGGACCAGAGTCCCTTACCTCAAGCTGATACATTTACCATTCTCCGTCATCCCTGAAAGTTTGTAACACCAGTGCTGAATCACCCTGTACATTTTCGAAAGACAAAATAGATGGCAGTGCGAAACTTTAGAAAAACAATGCAGCACGTACGTTGAGGTCTGACTGCACAATATGGAAGTTTTGTGCCAACGAAAATATGGCGCCGGCCGCGGTGGTCTCGCGGTTAAGGCGCTCAGTCCGGAACCGCGTGACTGCTACGGTCGCAGGTTCGAATCCTGCCTCGGGCATGGATGTGTGTGGTGTCCTTAGGTTAGTTAGGTTTAAGTAGTTCTAGGGGACTGATGACCATAGATGTTAAGTCCCATAGTGCTCAGAGCCATTTAAACCATTTTTTTTTTTAAATATGGCAGATGGGAGTTACTAAACGTTCATCAGTTCGCGACTATGCAGAGGAAAGAAACAAGAGAAACATTGCGAAACCTGGGATAGCATTGCCTTGGTGTAGGCTAACACACAAGGAGACATCAAAAGGTGAGTTACACGCGTCATCCCATGCTAAGACCATTGCGGAGCAAGAGTGGCACTCTGTCAGCAGAGTAAACAGAGAAGCAGGCCACTGCAGCCGTGGCCCAGACGTAGTTTTTTACTTTGAAGTACCATAATCAGAAAAGTTTTATGTCAACTGACTCTGGCCTCGGAAGCCTATGCAGTTATAAAAGAGAACATGTTTTGAATCTACTGCAGAGACAGTCCTGCTGCGGTACAGATAACAGGCTCATCACGGTGAAGGGATTGAAATTGCGCTGCAACTGGAAGCGTACTGATCCGTTTTTGGTTAGTCATTGGTCTCGTCCACAGTTTCAACAGAATCGCAAGGAAAGTCGCGAGTTATCGCACTGTGATTTGTTGCATTCCGAGTGGGCTAAAGAAATCGTAGCTTGGTACAATGCGTCCTTTCAGTCTTCGAAGGTAAGGAAGCCGCAATTGTATTTGTTTGGTGATACAAATATAGGGAAGTCTACTTTGATTGAGAAGATCTTAGGCCGTAAACAAGAGGTTTATATGCCATATTGTTCAGAATTTGGGTTTGGCGGATACAGTTCCTCTATTCACTCTGTTATTTTGTCTGAGGAATTCAAGTGGTGTAGGTGGCCTTATGCAGGTATATTAAAGAGAACTGTTGAAAGTAGGCCTGTAACTGTCAATGTTAAAAAGAAGCCAGGCCTAATAATTACTCACTCTGGCCTCGTTATATGTGTGCCTCTTCTTAATATTATTCATGCTAATTGCCATATTGGGCATTATTTGTCTGTGAAGGAGGAGATCGACACTTGGTCGGTATTTGTGTAGAAGGGTTATTACCACGGGGCAAAACATTTAATTATGTAAACTGAAGGTGGAGAGGGGAGAAAGGAAAGGGAAGAAATTAATGGTATCAGCTGCATCGGGACTTGATGCGTAGTCAGCGGGACCAAGTGAAAATGTGTGTCGGACCGGGCTTCGATCCCGCCATGTCCTATTTACGAGGCAGTTGTCTAAATCACTGCGCCACCCGGACTCAGTGTTGCTGGACATCGAACGTCCATGTGCACCTGGCACTGAAGATTGTTGATTCATTGCACATCGAGGCGAATCGACTATATTATTTTGAATATGTCCGAAAGTACAGACACCACGAATGCGTATAATCAAGATCTCTATGTTGATCAAAAGCAATGTCCCTTCAAGCTGTAATTTGATCAAGGCCGTAAAGAAGTTGGTGATACTGATGGGGAAGGAATATCATGACAATGACCACAGACGACAATATCCAAGCAATCGAGGAAATGATTCGCTGCCATCGTACATTTTCCAGCGATGTGGCTGTTCACACAGCGTTTCGTCAATGACTTCGAGACGAAGGAGAGGAGTTATATCGTCTAATACCTGAATTATTGGTGTAATGTTCCGACTGTTGTTTATAGGTAGTTGGTGACTACGTTGAAAAATGTGTCAACATTGAAATAAAGTGCAGCATTCGATGAAAGTTCTTTGACCTGCCATAATAATACGTAACTTACATTTTGCAGCCCCCTGGCATGTATTAGGAAAGATGAGTATCAGGGCAATTTACGTTGCATTGGAAGAGAATTTGATTGGTATAAGCATTATAAATGAGTTGGAGGTTGGGGGATGGGAGTGACTGGAGCGGATTGGTAACATTGGCACAGAGTTTACAGACGCTGGTCTGTAGGATACTCTAAGGTGTTCAGCAGAGGTGAACAGGAAGTTGACATAGGTGGACGAAACAGTCTTGTCACACTTACAAGAAAAGTCTCTCGGCTCGAACAGGAATTCAGTGATCCAACTGCGTTTAGAAGTTTTATGTACCACTTAGATTAGGATGGTGACGGCTTTCGATTGTGTTACTCTTAGTTTACCCGCTACTGGACTTTAAAAATGAACGTGATTCTCCTGAACAAAATGAATGAATGAATATGCAGAATCATAATAGGCACATTTGGTGACAGCAATATTGGACAATCCTCAGAACCACATTCTAGAGCTGCAAGATCAAATACCAATTGACTCACATTCTTGAATTCAGCAATATGTACGGGAGTATTTTACTCATCCGCTTGTCAGGAATACTGAAGCTAGGCTGATACAGAGGAAGGAACATCTGGTTGTGAGTAATAGAATGCATTTTTAATTATGAAATTTCTGTTTCCTAATTTAGAGTCGAAATCACTGCGAAAAGTCGTTATAGAGACTGTTATTCTTCTTACATATATTGCATTTATATATTGCCAAAAGAAATACACGTGCCACCACTGTAATTTTTTTTTTTACCGAATGATAATGCATTCAACGTCTTTACCCGCAAATGAATCATTTATTATTGTTGTGTCCTTGTGAGTACTCCAGGAATCATCAAGCAGTATACATTTCTGGTTATTTGCGACAAAGTCATTAACAACATTTATGAAACAAGTATTTTAATTGATCTCTTGACACTTTCTTACTGATCTTTTGACACATTCTTACTTGTGATAACCTCCAAATATATGTTTGATGGAAGTTTTTTGTTCAGGACAAATATACAATTTTTTGGTTAGGTGTTCACTCATTGAAAGTCGAACATCTGTTGTACAATTCTGAGTTATATCCTGTCATATTTGATCAAGAGGACTGTTGATCTTTCCCCCTTTTTAGATAGTTTAGTGCCAGAAGTTAGTTTATAATTAAATCCACTTTGATCAGTGTGATCAATGGTCCAAATACAGTGTGGTAGTATTTGTGAACTGGCAGTTTTCTGGTTCACTTCTTTGACCAAAGTGGCCACAGACTTGCGAATATCTTGGTCTTCCTTTACATCTCTGGTTGTTATGATAGCAGTGATGTGTCAATGCCACTTTCTGTATTCTTTCATGAGACGTGCTATGAAAGCTGTAGAGAATTTAAACTTCGTGTGACTAATTCCCCTTGCTTTTGCATTGCCAAAAATTTTGGTGGGAGATTCTCCTTCATTCCTTGCCATGTCCAATTGGGACAGAACGTTTTGGTTTTATGACCAGTTCTTTGATTGCCTTGTTTCCCCGGAACGGACGTTCATTAAGCCTCTCTTTTCTCCACATAATCAAATATTATTTTGATGTTAGATGTGCTTCTTATTGATGGATGTCTCTTTTAAAACGAGCTGTAAGCCGTAACTTTACGTGAATGTGTATGATCATCATCACAAATACGTTCAAGACGTTCTCCGGAAAATTTTGATAAAATATTAACGGTATTGGATTCCCTTACAGGTGACGGTTCATAGTCACCAGAACTGTTAGCTTCTCTTTGAGGAGTACTGTTCCAGCCACTGCCACTAGCACTACAATTATTAATCGTGCAGCCGCGCGGGATTAGTCGAGCGGTCTGAAGCGCTGCAGTCATGGACTGTGCGGCTGGTCCGGGCGGAGGTTCGGTGGTGGTGGTGGGTAGTGTTTAACGTCCCGTCGACAACGAGGTCATTAGAGACGGAGCGCAAGCTCGGGTTAGGGAAGAATTGGGAAGGAAATCGGCCGTGGCCTTTCAAAGGAACCATCCCGGCATTTGCCTGAAACGATTTAGGGAAATCACGGAAAACCTAAATCAGGATGGCCGGAGACGGGATTGAGCCGTCGTCCTCCCGAATGCGAGTCCAGTGTGCTAACCACTGCGCCACCTCGCTCGGTGCGGAGGTTCGAGTCCTCCCTCGGGCATGGATGTGTGTGTTTGTCCTTAAGATAATTTAGGTTAAGTAATGTCTAAGATTAGTTACTGATGACCTTAGCAGTTAAGTCCCATAAGAGTTCACACACATTTGAACATTTTTTTTATTATTAATCGCGTTACCGCCTTTCAAGTCGTTTTCTTTATCCACTTGACAATCCAATGTACCTTCAGTTGGGCAGTCAAATGAATATTCTCGTGGCCATGAAGTTATAGGCGCTTCAGTCTGGAACCGCGTGACCGTACGGTCGCAGGTTCGAATCCTGACTCGGGCATGGATGTGTGTGATGTCCTTAGATTAGTTAGGTTTGAGTAGTTCTAAGTTCTAGGGAACTGATGACCACATCTACATCTACATCTACATCCATACTCCGCAAGCCACCTGACGGTGTGTGGCGGAGGGTACCCTGAGTACCTCTATCGGTTCTCCCTTCTATTCCAGTCTCGTATTGTACGTGGAAAGAAGGATTGTCGGTATGCTTCTGTGTGGGCTCTAATCTCTCTGATTTTATCCTCATGGTCTCTTCGCGAGATATACGTAGGAGGGAGCAATATACTGCTTGACTCTTCGGTGAAGGTATGTTCTCGAAACTTTAACAAAAGCCCGTACCGAGCTACTGAGCGTCTCTCCTGCAGAGTCTTCCACTGGAGTTTATCTATCATCTCCGTAACGCTTTCGCAATTACTAAATGATCCTGTAACGAAGCGCGCTGCTCTCCGTTGGATCCTCTCTATCTCTTCTATCAATCCTACCTGGTGCGGATCCCACACTGCTGAGCAGTATTCAAGCATTGGGCGAACAAGCGTACTGTAACCTACTTCCTTTGTTGTCGGATTGCATTTCCTTAGGATTCTTCCAATGAATCTCAGTCTGGCACCTGCTTTACCGACGATCAACTTTATATGATCATTCCATTTTAAATCACTCCTAATGAGTACTCCCAGATAATTTATGGAATTAACTGCTTCCAGTTGCTGACCTGCTATTTTGTAGCTAAATGATAAGGGACCTATCTTTCTATGTATTCGCACCACATGTTAAGTCTCATAGTGCTCAGAGCCATTTGATTTATTTTTTTGAATATTCACGTTTCTGATTAATCAGACCCACATAAAACACTCCGAAAGTGTCATCATCCTATCCTGCACCGTCTTCCGTTGGATAACGTCTTGACTTCGGACGCAACAATATTTAAAATGTTTCAAACAGTTAATTTTTGTTTTATATGTACGGTAATACTGACACAGATGTAGTAAACACGTCAACTACTAGCTGATTTAAGTGACTGACTGGCATGTTAATTCCTCCTCCCCCCCCCCCCTCCCCCTCCAAGACTACAACACTGCAAATGCAATTATGTACTAACCAACAGATCACACGCCGTCACAGTTGGTTGGAAACGTGAGATGGGTCTCTGTACAAATGTTTAAATACAAATTTCCTTTCGAGCCGGATTAAAATTAGCAGGTGTAAGGGCGGCCAGTCACGCAGGCAGCACGTTGCGGGCTGTGCTTACCCAGAGTGCTCGTCGGGCACGCGCCAGCCCTTGACCTGGCTGAGGCGGAAGTCCGCGACGCTGACCTCTAGCGGGAACTCCGGCATCCAGACGGTGAAGCGCGCCAGCCCCGTGTACGTGCCGTACTTGACCACCACCGAGGCGTTGGACGAGCCGCGGATCTCGGAGCCGTCCACGTACACAGAGCTGCACGAGCTGGACACCTGCGACAGGCGGTCACTCGCTGATGGGCCACCACCTCAACTCTGTCTCAGTCAAATGTGCCACAATTGGCAACACAGTAAGGAGCAGTTGCATTCCCTGCGCACCTGCTGACTTCGGCGAAATCCTCGTGGAAGCCAAGGGGCCTATCCTGAAACATAGCTGCAAGACAAACACCCCACACACACCAAGTCCTTTCTCTGGACGCCACTCAATCTGTGAGCGTCAGGATTAATATAATAGGCTCAGATGATCTGTTCTTTTCATCGGACTTAGTTTGTAAACGTTGGTGTAAGTGGTAGTCGTTACTGAGCTACTGTTACAGAGAAACCGACTGCACATGGAACCTCAACAGTTTACTGGTTAATGAGGGAAGGGAAAACTTCTGTCGCTTCGGTGAACAGATGATTATTAACTGCCACATGACCGCGTTGTCATCAGAACCAAGAATCGCTCACAGAATGGACAATGCGGGCATTTGAGAGCAGCACCACGTCACGTCACCGAAATAGTTGTTTAAAATGGTTTTTTATCGTCCATTTTTCCGTTTCAGTTGCACATTTCTTTTACGTTGAGACTAAATTCGATTCTACTTGGGCATCTAACTATAACGAAAAAAATATCGCAGCACCAAGAATGAGTTGTGAACATAAACGTAAGTTAGTAGTCACGTTTCTACGTCTTAAAGACGATGTCAATTCAAATTTTGCGCCCGTCGCAGAAGATTGGCGCTAGTGGCACCACTATGAGGATGCAATTAGGTTTGTTTCAAACATACGCTCTAACGGTCGTGAGCTTTAGTTACATATGAGATTGTACGTGGTGAGTTTATGTTAAAAAAACCTGCAACTGAGACAGAGCAAAGGACGATATAAGAAACGTTAAGTATCAACACAGTTGTTGATTTCTCTAACGACCAATATGTAAGCAACAGCGAAATTTTTCAAGGGCCAGTCGTGAATATCTCGATTCTGGTAAACGACACTAATATAGCATTGTATATTGCGGAGGTGAGGACTAAGTTTGGTTTTGATCGAGTGACTAGCAGGAGCCAAGAATCTATCAATGATAACCGAGTCTCCGAAACAGAGGCTAAAAAAATGTATTTAATCTGGCAGGGCCTTAATGTCGGTTCATGGTACTGATTCTGTAAAATTACAAAAATTACGACCGATAGAAAGTGCACACATAATGCTCAATAAGCAGCTGTTGCAGTGTCTAGACCGAACCACTGAACTCACACCGTTGTGGCTATGACTGCGGTTCCTCGTGGAAATTCCGCGACAATATCGTAGCTCTCTGCATTTTGCTAGCGATTCCTCTGGGAAGATTTCAGACTCTCAGCACGGCTTAGGGTTTGCCGTTCACCTTGATCCGTTTTCTAGGCAGTATGCTATGTGAGACAACTGAGTCAATACGATGACGACTACTGATATATGTGCCTCTTGTTGGTAATAGCCAGTTGTTGTAACAAGTAGCAGAGTAGAAACGCCTCGACTCGTCTTTGGTATGACGTCTGAGGCGTGCCACTGGTCTAGCGCTAGTCACGGAATATGCTACAGCAATTTTCGTGATCGCTGTCGTGTCGTCCAAATTGTAAATGCGAACAAGTCCGTTAAAATTGCAATTGATCTTTTTCCATGGTCAATGCTGGACAACCAGAAACAATACGATATTGCAGTGCTTGTGTTATTCCGAACTACGAATTCCTTTGGACGTACGTGCAAGCATTGCGGCTGCTACAGCCGTTATGAAATACATTAAGTATATTCTCAATTGTGAATATGAACAACCATCAGCTGTAGAATGAAATGACGACAACGAAAATTTGACTCAAATCTGGATTTCCCGCTCATCGTGAGACGTCACCTTACCATCTGGCTATCCGTACATGACTCACGGCCAGACCCAAACTTCCTTATGTCGTCAACAATCAACAATGCGTCTATAACCTGTACTCGTACATCCATTATGTATATTCCCGTACAGGTAAGACGTTGTACTTGAAAGTCGCTTGCCCGGTATCGGCAGATAAAGACGATATTGTAGTGTCAACCTTTAACCATAACCGGGAAATCCGGGTTCGAGCCCAGCCTGACACAAATATTGAGTCTCATCATTCCGTTCTAAAGCTGATGGTTGTCCACATTCACACTTGCGAATACATTTAACGTAAATGGTGTTAGGACAGCAACCAGCCACGAATTTAGTTTGAGTTCCTTTATTCAAAGGAAACCGTTACCGGTTTCGAATCGTTGTAATTCATCATCAGACGGTTTACACGCTTTCTTTATAACATTTAGTGTGTTTTTATAGATTAATTGTCCTAAAATATAAATAAAACATAATTATAAACACGCCACACACAGATGGTTGCGTTACAGATTTTCGTTGCATGTGATTTACGTGAAGCGTCAGTTCCGAGTGTTTGTTTTCATAACGTTCGTCCAACCGAAACAAAAACAAACACTCGAAACCGACGCTTCACGTAAGTCAAATGCAACGAAAATCTGTAACGCAACCATCTGTGTGTGGCGTGTTTACAATTATGTTTTATTTATATTTTAGGACAATTAATCTATAAAAACACACCAAATGTCACAAAGAAAGCGTGTAAACCGTCTGGTGATGTATCACAACGATTCGAAACCGGTAACGGTTTCCTTTGAATAAAGGAACTCAAAGCAAATGTGTGGCTGGTTGCTGTCCTAACACCATCAACATTTGTCTTCAAACAACAGCCACGGTCTCCAACATGTCGTCATACGACAAAACTACATTTAACGTAAACCAGAAATAAGTCTTCGATACGGGGTACAGAAAGCAGTGCTTGGGTTTAAAATCACTCCTAAACGTGGTACACAGCACAGCGTTCTAGAAAACTGAAAATATATTTGCCAGGTTAAGTATATGAATTACACAAACATAAACTTACAAAGACATTCAGAGAGGAGCATCAGGCAGCCGCTTTACCTTGAGCACGCTCTCGTCTTCGGAGTGGCAGGCGGACTGCAGCGTGACGTCAGCCACCTTGCCCGCCTGGCTCACGATGAACACCTTCATGGCCTGCGACACCTGGTGGCCGGTCAGCACCGCGGTGTTCATCACCTCCCAGTTCTGAAACACGGTCGGAGTATTTGTTACAAAGTGCTGTAGGTTCTTCGTTTGATACAAAGTAATGGCAAACCAGATCCTAAGACGATGCACAAATATTCCATGAACTACTGTACCTAGCTTCTGACTAGACGATATGATTGTCACACAACCTATTACATCAACCTCCATGTTTGGTAGAATTGTGTTACACTTTTTCTGCGAATCAGTCTACCAACATACAAAAATTAATCTTCCCACAGAACAAGGTTACGTCAATTTTAGAACTACTTTATAACGATCGACAGAAATACATCATTATCAATACAATTACAGGTTTTGCGCATGTGTGTTTTTTTTTTAGTTATGCTGAAAGAAAACCTAATGTAATTACTAAGATATTACGAGGCAATGTTTTTATGCGAATGTGGCAAAGTTCCTGTAAAAGTTTGAAGTTACTGGGTGACTCACTAACGATGTAAGAGAGCCCAACTTACTCACCGTCACTATAGGTCTAACAAAGACGAAGCAGTGTGGTTAGTTCCTTCACGAGGCGTATTCGGAAAGTAAGGTTCGATTAGGCGGGAAATGTAAACAAGTGTGAAAATCCGATGGAACTTTGCGCAGATGTGTTGGGCAGTGTCTTTAGTGTGCCTCTCGATCGCTCCACGTCGCTCTTTTCGGTTCAGAGCTCAAAGTGATCATCTACAAATGCCTAAAGCAACACTGCCTCCTCAAGTACGTGGATCTGGTCAGAGATTTCGCCTGAAGCTATGCATCTCACATAACATGAATGTCATGCGAGTTTTTCTTCAAGACAATTTTCAACCGCATTCTGCAGGGGCAATGAAGAGACTTCTGCAGCGTCTTCGATGGGAAGTGTGTGATCACCCTCAATACAGCCCTTAATTGCCTCCCTCCGATATTCATCTCTTCTCATATGAACTCCTGGCTATGAAAACAACATTTTGGCACAAACAACGAAAGGCAGACCAGCGTAGAGAATTGGCGGAAAGCACAGACAACTGCTTTCTGTGAAGAGGGTACTGGAAAGTTTGTACAAAACGACCAAATGTCTAAGTCGGA
Source organism: Schistocerca gregaria (assembly GCF_023897955.1). NCBI lineage: Eukaryota > Metazoa > Arthropoda > Insecta > Orthoptera > Acrididae > Schistocerca > Schistocerca gregaria. The sequence continues at coordinate 800,901,185 of NC_064920.1, forward strand.
GCGGCGAATATTTAGAGAGGTAGCTGGAAGATGTGGTTAACTGTTGTGAATAAAATTTTTTGATTTTCACTGTGCTTACCATTTTGCGACCGATCGAACCTTACTTTCTGAACAGCCCTCGTCCTTCTGTTGGTATGTCGGTACCTTATAACTAACATTAGACACAGTTTCCTTTGTAGAAAACTGAAGATGGCTGTATATGGCTTAATCAGCAACTTCGATGCTAAAAATCTGTAACGATTCTAAGAGGAATGCACTAGATGTTGGAAGCTCATTTAGAACATAAAAAACAGAATGCATTTCATGTTATATTTACAGTAGTAACACTAGACGCTTCTTGAATGGGCCGACTGAAATGCCAATCTAGCTTGAAATTCTGACAGTATTGTAATGGTCGGTTTTGTTTCGATCTGATATGCTGTACAAAGTTTCCGTAACAGCCCGCAATATACCGTAGTACTAACATGCCTAAGGCAGCAAAATTCAAATGCGATATGGAACCGCTGTTTTTGTGTGCCAAAATGCATTGGTATTGTACGTCTAATACACACTGTATGATCAAAAAACACACTTTTTTCATATTAGGCGCATTTTTCTGCCATCTACTTCCAGGTATTCTATATCAGCGACCTCAGTAATCATTAGACATCTTGAGAGAGCAGAATGGGGCCCTCTGCGGAACTCATGAACTTTGAACGTGGGTAGGTGATTGTGTGTCACTTGTGTCATACGTCTGCACGCGAGACTTCCACACTCCTAAAAATCCCTAGGTCCATTGTTTCCGATGTGATAGTGAAGCGGAAACGTGGAGGGACACGCACAGCACAAAAGTGTACAGACCTACCTCGACTGCTGACTGACAGAGACAGCGACAGTTGAAGTGGATTGAAATGTCTAATAGGCAGACATCCTACCAGACCATCACACAGAAATTCGAAACAGGATCCACTGCAAGTACTATGACTACTACGACAGTTAGGCGGGAGGTGCGAAAACTTGGATTTCATGGTCGAGTGGCCTCGCGTAAGCCACCCATCACGCCAGTAAATGCCAAATGACACCTCGTTCGGTATCAGGAGCGTAAACATTGGACGGTAGAACAGTGGAAAAACATTGCGTGGAGTGACAAATCACGGTACACAAAGTGGCGATCCAATGGCAGGGTGTGGGTATGTCGACTGCCCGTTCACGTCATCTGCCAGCGTGTACAGCGCCAACAGTAAAATTCGGAGGCGATGGTGTAATGGTGTGGTCGTGTTTTTCATGGAGACGGCTTGCACGCCTTATTGTTTTTCGCGGCACTTATAACAGCACAGGCCTACATTGATGTTTTAAGCACTTTCTTGCTTCCCACTGTTGAAGAGCATGCTGATTGCATCTTTCAACACGATCGAGCACCTGTTCGCAATGTACGGCCTGTGGTGGAGTGGCTACAAGACAATAACATCCCTGTAATGGACTGGCTTGCACAGAGTCCTGACTTGAATCCTGTAGAAAACCTTGGAACGCCGACTTCGTACCAGGCCTCACCGACCGACACCGATACCTCTCTTCAATGCAACACTCCGTGAAGCATGGTCTGCCATTCCCCAAGAATTCTTCCAGCACCTGATTGAACGTATGCCTGCGAGAGTGGAAGCTGCCATCAAGAATAAGGGTGGGCCAACACCATACTGAATTCCAGCATTACCTATGTAGTGCGCCACAAACTTGTAAGTTACTTTCAGCCAAGTGTGTGGAATACTTTTGATCACATAGTGTACGTGAAAATGAGTCTCAGTTTAGTGTGGCCTTACAGAGAGATTCGCAGGATAGAGGCATTTTGCCTTTTATTCCTGATAATGGTGATTCGATGTCTTCCTTAGTTGAGAGAAACGTCTACAATAAAAATGAAATCTCGATTATCCACCCTTGATGCGTCAGGCTGTGGTAGCAATCCTGCGTTTCAAACTGTAGCAAGTACCTGATTCTGCCCCTGGATTCGTTCCTCAATAATAATAAGAACTGTAATGACCTCGTCACCGATGGATTGTTAAAACCTAATCTTCCTTACTTCCGCCACTATATATGAAAAATTTTAGTTTTCCTTCATTTTTTGTTTATTTGAGTGTTCGTACTTCTTGAAATATATTTACACGGGCCGGCCGCGTGTGGCCGAGCGGTTCTAGGCGCATCAGTCCGGAACCGTCTGCTCCGGTCGCAGGTTCGAATCCTGCCATGAGCATGGATGGGTGTTGTGTGATGTCCTTAGGTTAGTTAGGTTTAAGTAGTTCTAAGTTCTAGGGGACTGATGACCTCAGATGTTAAATCTCATAGTGCTCAGAGCCATTTGAACCATCATTTACACGGAAAAAATCTGTCAGATATAGCGGTATGAGGAATCAGACAATAACTGAAGTCTGTTTACTCATTCAGTGGCATTTCAGGACGGTTGTCGCAATGTACCTAGATCCCCAGTTATCTTAGGTATCTCTAGTATTTCAAACAGTGATACTTCCTGGCTATTGTGACCAGAACGCAGTATATTCTGTGTACCTGCGTCTTTTTTTTAGACAATGCTGCGCAGAGGTGGAGTCTGTTTTATGCAACTTACAGATTTTGTGTCACCATGTGGTGGTTCGAATGTTCCAGGGAGTAGCTGGAGCGTAAGTGTAAGTAATCAACTGATGTTGCCGCAGAACCCGCAGAGGTGAAATCCTTGTCTCTTGTGGGAAGCTGATCTTGGAGATAGTCCGGAAGGCACTAACTGACAGTCATACCCCGCAGTGGTGTATCAGGTCAATTATCTGTAACGTCGAAAGTGACGCTCAACTGTATGCGAGACTCTGGAGGGGACTGGACCATTGCTCTGTAGAACTGTATCAAAGCAGAGCGGTCCTCGCTACGTTTTCTGTCACAGGGGCATCGTAGAGCATTCTGGCGCGACCAACCTGTCCACTTTAGACAGTCTCAAAAAACGATGAGAGTCCACCACAGTGGGAGACTGGCCGTCAAGGTATAGATCCGAATGGGGATAGACTGTATGGTAGCTGAGAAATGGAAGCCGTGAGTGAAAGCCAAGGATTGTGCTCAGTATATTGCTTCCTGCAGTCTGCTTTCAGCAACGCTAATCGCGGATGAACAAACATAAATACAAAAATCATGCAAAGAGGAGGACACCATAGGCCCCACCAGACTGTTGATAGCCACTAAAAAGTGAGGAACCCTGCGTAATCCCATTCTCCTGCGTATAGAAGGTGCTACAGAAGGTACTAACCTTACCTTAAAAGTATGATATGAAAGAAAGTTCTGGATCGCGAGCGGGCATCGTAGGCCCCATTCATCGCAAGAATGTGGTTGCGCAATGCGGTGTCATAAACTTCATGCAAATCGAAGAAAACTGCAACAAGACGTTCACGCCAGGCAAAAGCCGTTTCGATCGTAGACTCTAGGTGTACTAAATTATCTGTGTAGAGCGGCCTTGGTGAAAACTATACTGGGTCGAAGCAAAAGGTTCCTGGATTCAAGAATCCAGCCTTCGACATACAATGCGTTCAAGTAACTTGCACAGGACGTTGATTAAAGTAACCAGGCAATATCTGTCTATCTGAAGAGGCGATTCACACGATCTCAGAACTGGAACAAATATACTTCCTTGCCATTAGGAAGGTAATTCGTTTATGCTCCAAAGACTGCCAAAAACTGCAAGTATATGACATTGGTTAGCAGCCATAGCTGTCGAAACATCTGGTTATGCAACCCAGTCTGGTCCAGGAGCCACGTAGAGAGCCAGGACGCTAGTTAATTTTCACTCGGTAAATGGGACCTGGGTGTTGGAGAACAAAAAATAAAGACATTTGTTCCAGACGGTGTTTGAGAAGACAGAATGCAGGCTGAGAATGGAGCGACGCCGAGGCCTAGGTGAAATGCTGGGCGGAATGCTCAGTGATAGAGTCTGTGCTCGTGAGACTAATACCATTCAGGGAAATTTCCAGGACATCTTTAGGAGAACAGCGGCCAAAAAAGCGCCAGACCTTTGCCCATACCTGTGAAGACGAAGTATGCGATCATATGGCAGTGACGTATCATTCCCAACAAATTTGTTTCCGTAGTTTAATAACGGGCATGGGCACAAAGGCCAAGAGGTGGTCGAGAGATGGATGCCATTTGATGTGTTGGAGGGCATTATGGTGGTCTTGAAAAGCCACAGGAATTTCGGGGTTCCACCGAGAGGCAGTCGTCCATCAGGGAGAACCCAAGGAAGAAGTATTCACCGAAGCAGCTGTTGAAAGTATGATGTTGGTCAAACTCTGTACAGACTCATCAGCGCTGTCACATGGTCGAGCAATTGGGAAGGCAACTGACGAAAAGGCATCCCAGTCTGCATTATTAGAGATCCAGGTGGGAGAGCATTGAGGTGAGTGATGGTGGAGAAATAAGACAATCAGAAACAATGATCGCTATCACACAAATTCTCATGAACTCCCCACTGAACAGAGGGGAGCAATCCAGGGCTACAACGGAATGATCAATGGCCGGGAAAGTGCCTTGTGCTACGCTAAAGCATGTGGGGCTTTGGTGTTGAGGAAACAGAGATCAAGCTGTGCCACCAGAACTTCTACAATCCTGCTACACTCAGTGGTCACAGCACCAACCAATAGAGGGCTATGGGCATCAAAGTTCCAAAGGAGAAGGAAAAAGAGAGTGAGATGTCAAAGGAGTGCAAGACGATGATTCAAATGGCTCTGAGCAATATGGAACGTAACTTCTGAGGTCATCAGTCCCCTAGAACTTAGAACTACTTAAACCTTACTAACCTAAGGACATCACACGCATCCATTCCCGAGGCAGGATTCGAACCTACGACCGTAGCGGTCACGCGCTTCCAGACTGTAGCGCCTAGAACCGCTCAGTCACCACCGCCAGCGTGCAAGAAGAGCAGGATGCATAGAATGCTTGTCTTGGGGGGAGATCCAAATGGCCATTGCTTCAAGTGCAGTATCAAGAAGAACACAGAAACTAACACTGTCCAAGGGGACAAACGTGCAGACTCCACTGGAGGGTCACAAAGGCTGACCTGGCTCTGGCAGAAAGCTTGGAAAACAAAACAAAAACGAGACTCCTGCAGCACAAGATAAGCTACAGAGTAGAGAGAAAGAACAGACTGCAATTCCAGAAAGTGTCGATAATTATCATTCCATTGGAGGAGAGTAGTACAAGAGGCTGAATGGGCGTCGAATGAGCCAGAATTGGCCATTGTGCTGAGTCAGTGTCACCAGTAAGGATTAAATGAATGTGAGGTCAGACCTTGATTGAAGAAGGAGGTGTCCTCTAGGATGTTGGAGGAGATAGATGGCGGCCACCCCCGACTTACGTATCTTCTTCTCCTTCAGAGGGCCATTGGAGGTAAGGTCAGGAAGAGAGCAAGTCGCTGCAATATCAGGACCCAAAGATAACGAGCCGCCTTGATGGCCATAGAGAGTGGAGTCCCGAGAACGTAGCCGGCTTCATGGCGAGGTGGGGGGGGGGGGGGGTGATGTGGGGGGAAGGCTCCTAGAGGGAGCCCCATCCCCAGTGTGTGCCAGAGAAGAGGGTTTCTTCTCTGCCCGAGGAGACGAAGTGGCTCCATGAGGGGAGGGAATGGGAGCCGTCAGGGAGGAGGAAAGGGAAGGGGGACAGGATGGATGGAAGAAGGAAGGAGGAGGAAGGAAGGACGTAGCAGGAGCAAAGGTAGTCTTAAAGATACTGGGTGGAGAGTATGATAAACGGTCAATAATTTTGAATTCATGAAATCTGATTCTCTGATGCATTATTTTCTTAAAAAAGTTTGCTTCTAATGCCCCAAAAGCACAGCATGCCCTGAATGATGAAATTACGCTTCAAGTTTGTACTCGTATTCAGCGATTTTCTAAAACTGGGCAACTGGGCATTGAAAAGAGGAGGTGAAGATTAAAGGTCCAGACGCAAATTACAAATCTGTACCACCGTTCGCACTTGTCAAATACGCAGCTGTATTCCCTTGTGTGTGACGTCCCGGCTCTGTCAATAGCACCCTCCCCCCTCCATCGGCCGCCGGCCCGTGCATAGGTGTGGTGTGCGAGCACAGAGGCGCAGCAGCACCGCTGGACCCTTGCCCCACCCCTTCCCCTCCTCCTCCTCCTCCTCCCTCCACCACCGCCCCGCTTACTTTTACTCTGTCACCGTACCGTGACAAAGGTCGGTATCAGCTCGCTCCATTACCCGCACAAAGCGCCGGGCTGACCCGGCCTTCCCAGGGTCCGGACGCCATCGACAGCTCACACCAAATCCGCGGCCTCTGCTCTAAAGTGGGCCGCGTTGTTCGTGTGTGTGTGTGTGTGTGTGTGTGTGTGTGTGTGTGTGTGTGTACGGGTATGTGAGAGAGAGGAGCGGAATTCGGAACCGACGCTAGAGGCATGTCTGAACGGAAACGTTGATCTGTGAAGGTGTTGGTGCCACGAATGCTACCACGAACAACGTCACATGCCAGCCCTCATACTGCTTATTACTAGATGTCAGAAATGAGTTCTGTGTACCTACTTTCAACTCGCCAGCGGGTGCTCTGACGTCATTCCGAACTAACTATCTCCATTTATCTGAAAACTCGTCGCTTAAGTCTGTTGTCGGTTACAAATCGACTACACATAACTTTTTTGAAGAGTACTATAAATTTATATTATTATTTAATCTCTATTCAGAGAATGTCTAACAATTACATTAACATACACACTTTCGTCAAAATACATAGTTTGTGTTAACAGTACAAGAAAACAGGACATGAAGATGAAGTGTATATTTGTATGTGATTAATTGGAAAATTAAATTTACAGCAGTTTTCAAAGAAGTTAAAGAAATGAATGGTAAGTTACACAACTAGCTGTTAAACCATAAAAGCAAGTTAGCAAGTTTCTGCGATGAAAAGAATACACAAATAGCGTGATTTTTGGACGCAGGGACATAACAGTTTTCGTTTTCTGATGATGGATGGGTAATATGTAACAATACAACTACTTTGTCTGCATTGGGCGAAATTTGTTTCTTTTTTTTTTTAATTCGCCTGAAGCACGGACTATAGTATCGAACTTATTCAGATAGATAGCTCTGAGCACTATGGAACTTAACTTCTGAGGTCATCAGTCCCCTAGAACTTAGAACTACTTAAACCTAACTAACCTAAGGACATCAAACACATCTATGCCCGAGGCAGGATTCGAACCTGCGGTCGTAGCGGTCGCGCGGTTACAGACTGGAGCGCCTAGAACCGCTCGGCCACCCGGGCAGGCCTGAACTTATTCCAGACATCACACACGCATTTGCAACTGTACACATTGCATCATCTAATTTTCACCTTACACCCTCCACAGTCTCATAAAACACACCTTTGTTAGAGGCCACCTGGTCGGAACAACGAGGCATTTTGCTCTGTCGGTATTACTTTGCAACACCAAGGTCGTGCATTCAACTTCCATACTGTACGTCACGACAAGCCTTTCACTCCTGCATACTTCAGTAAGGGATAAAGAGCCGACGACCAGACAGCGACGGCAGCGCCACAGTTCTCAGTCTCAGACTCGTCATACTCGCGGAACTACAGCGGGAAGGAAGGAAGCAAGCCGGTGTAGCAATAACGTACCAGTGGCGCCTTGATTTCTAGTGTATGCAACCCTCAACATTACACCCGTACTCGCTTCATTTTCGATCTCTTCTTACTGCACGCGATAAAACTTACATTCCTTTTACACCGTCAACAGTTCAAGATATCGAAATGCGAATGTCGCCGAATGACAGTAGACGGGCACGTAATTTTGGTCATTGGTAAGAAACATTCTTAATCCTTGTAGCAATTGAAATACTGGAGCGAGTATTGATATTTCTGTTTCCTAAAAATATCTGAGATATATGTTAAAACCGAAAAGTAAAGATGCTGGAATTGGGAGTCGTGAGGCAAACATTGCCGCGTTTCGCTTCCATGCTTACTAACTCTTATGACTTCCTTTGCACACTATTTGGTTCTTTAGTGGGTATAGGAGCGAGGAACAGGGTGTTTATGAGCAGAGAATTTAGCTATTAATTTATCCCACACCTAATACCAAACAGTGAAAAATAATATATAACTTTGTTGCTGTAGTAGTAGTGTCAGTTGCTAACAGTTGCTATGAGTGTAAAAATATACACAGATACAAAAGATTTATAAATTTGTCTACATCTACATCTACATTTTTGCTCCGCAAGCCACCCAACGGTGTGTGGCGGAGGGCACTTTACGTGCCACTGTCATTACCTCCGTTTCCTGTTCCAGTCGCGTATGGTTCGCGGGAAGAACGACTGCCGGAAAACCTCCGTGCGCGCTCGAATCTCTCTAATTTTACATTCGTGGTCTCCTCGGGAGGTATAGGTAGGGGGAAGCAATATATTCGATACCTCGTCCAAAAACGCACCCTGTCGAAACCTGGACAGCAAGCTACACCGCGATGTAGAGCGCCTTTCTTGCAGAGTCTGCCACTTGAGTTTGCTAAACATCTCCGTAATGCTATTGCGCTTACCAAATAGCATTGTGACGAAACGCGCCGCTCTTCTTTGGATCTTCTCTATCTCCACCGTCAACCCGACCTGGTACGGATCCCACACTGATGAGCAATACTCAAGTAGAAGTCGAACGAGTGTTTTGTAAGCCACCTCCTTTGTTGATGGACTACATTTTCTAAGGACTCTCCGAATAAATCTCAACCTGGTACCAGCCTTACTAACAATTAATTTTATATGATCATTCCACTTCAAATTGTTCCGCACGCATACTCCCAGACATTTTACAGAAGTAACTGCTACCAGTGTTTGTTCTGCTATCGTATAATCATACAAAAAAGGATCCTTCTTTCTATGTATTCGCAATACATTACATTTGTCTATGTTAAGGGTCACTTACCACTCCCTGCACCAAGTGCCTATCCGTCGTTTATATATATTGTGAAAAGCAAGGGTCCCATAACACTCCCCTGTAACACGCCAGAGGTGCCTTTAACGTCTGTAGACGTCTCTCCATTGAGAACAACATGCTGTGTTCTGTTTGCTAAAAACTCTACAATCCAGCCACACAGCTAGTCTGATATTCCGTAGGCTCTTACTTTGTTTATCAGGCGACAGTGCCTCCTTAGCACAATGTCCATTCGTAAGATGTCGAGCTCATGCCATTATGAAAGTCTTTAAGTGTTATTCAACTGGCAAACACACAAAATGGGGTCAGTGCATGAATGTACGAACTTAAGTACATCCACCACTGTAGCTGCCAAGAGGGGCTGCTTGCACCTCATTGGCAGCGGCGTAATGGTTCGTGGCAGCGCCCTTGTTCCGCAAAGCCACGCGGTGGCGTGACAGGCAGAGCGCGTATTTCAAAGGGCGGCCGACCGGATATCGGCCCGTACCACACCAACATTTTCTGAAGATTTCATTTCTATTCTCGAAGCCTTCACAAAATAAAAAGATTGTAGATGATAGGTTATTCTCCGAGTATAAATGTCGCCTGTTTGCTAACAATAGTTGTTTCCTTATACGACATCCAATTGGTAACTGCCAAAGATACGTCTTCTGTTATTTATGTAAGTTAATAGAGTACAGTGCTTTTTTTAGATTGTGGCTATAATAATATATGATCTAGTTTTGTTCTTCTACCTCCTTCTCTTATATCAAGAGGCAAGCGTCCTGTGATGAAAGGCCATACATTGTATTGCGGCCAGTGTGCAACGCGATACGATGAAATGTTGATTCAGCTTTGCTACTGATAGCTTTCTGCTTTGTAAATGACGTTCATCCGTCACGTCAGTAGCAAGTGCTGTGACGCGGTTCCCACATCGGTTATTCGCTAACCTGTCATTTGTCCCCTCTGATACATCTGTATCATGAAGGCAAACCAACAACTAACAGACGACGCTATTCTGGAAATTCTGCCAGCCTTGACATGAAAATTGATGCCTGTCCCTTCATTCGACTGCAATAAATCATTCCTTTCTAGGTTTCGTATCTCAGTCGGTAAAAACGGAACTCTTATACAATACGTGAATTCGCAAATGCGAATGAAGACAACCAGCAGCTGTAGATTGGAATGATGACAGTGAAAATTTGTGCCGGACGGGCAATCGAAACAAAATTTATCGTTTATCGCGAGCGATCATCTTATCATTTTCTTTATTTCTTTTTCCTTTTTTTCTTCTGTTTTTAAATACCACATAGGAAGCCCTCGAGACGAAAAATGATGAAGTGCAATCAGCATCAATAGCAAACAAACTATATATGGAATTAATAAACACTCTCCTGGCAGAGAAAACAAAATGGTATCCGCACCCCGCCAGCTTTTGGGTAGACACACTCAGAATCTTCAAATTTTAAACGTTTGATTAGCCGCGATCCAGCATCCGTATGCTATTTAGTTACAGAACGTATATACAGCCTCTTCGGCTGCATAAAATTTTGGCAGTTGACCACGGTTTCCATTGCACTAGGGCAATCCTCATCAGAATAAAAAGTTGCATGGACATTTCTGTTCGACGAGAGCAGTTTTGCTCAAATGCTTTAAATCATGATGTGATTACATGCATTCCATGTAACTTTTTATTCTGATGGAGGTTGCGCTAGTGCAATAGAAAGAGTGGACAATTGACAGAATTTCGTACAGCCGAACTGCCTGTAAATACGTTTTGTAATTATTAAGCACTCACAATCCCAAGGCAGTCAGTCATACTCAGAGAACGTCTTCGCGAAGGATATTCCATTTCGCCGGTACTTTGGACAATGTTCCGGTATTATACACTCACACTAAAATCACCTTCTCATAGCCGCGACATTCCAGCTGCAGGGGCGATCGAAGAAGGCACTAGTCAAAATGTTGGCATAGTACTGACGGTATCGCGGATGGTGCATGAGAAAAGTAAAGCGATCTTGCAGCAATGTTCGAAAATCAAAAAATGTCTTATTGCCTTCAGGGAACAAATAAGAGATCGAGAGGAGTTTTATCCAGTTCACCACGTTGGTCTTTGTACGTGGGAAATAAACCTCATCTGGGAATAGAAGTATCTTCGGTGTAATGGCATAGGGAGCGGTACGTAGAAGAAAGTCAAGCATTTTCTGAATCAACTGCCATGCCTCTGCTGAAGATCAACAGATCAGTCGATGTTCGACAGTCAGGAACCGCGCAACAGCTCCGGTCGCAGGTTCGAATCCTGCATCGGGCATGGATGTGATATCCGTAGGTTAGTTAGGTTTAAGTAACTCTAAGCTCTAGGGGACTGATGACCTCAGATGTTAAGTCCCATAGTGCTCAGAGACATTTGAACCATTTGAAGCAAGTTCCTTTGACGATGTATGAGCTGTACGAGACTACAGCCAAAAGGGTCAGTCCGCCTTTAGCCGCGGAGCAGCTCGGACTTGTTTACGTCCCGGCTGCGAACGTTCGCGGAAGAAGCGGTGTTGACACCGTCGTCACTCGCGTGTGTTACTGTTTGAATCGAACGCAATGGCACACAATTTCCGAAAAACCACGATACAGTTCACGTTCTGTAACGAGTATGCAAGACCGAAGACTATCGAAATCGAACGTTTCTTGAGGGACTAAGTGCAACTCAATTAGACGGAGATTATGGTAATTCATTCATCAATCGTAAGCAGCACTCTTTACTTGAAGATAGTTGACGACGCAGCATGCGATAGGATCATTGAAGCCGCCACACGAGGATTCCAGTTCCGACACTCTGATGGTCATATTGGCGAAGTTTTAGTCGCTCATTCGGGCCTGGGCGTGCGTACGATTCGAGTCTTCGAGCTGTCTTTCGAGGTACCAGAATCATTGGTCACTGAATCGCTCCAGCCGTATGGCAGAGTTATCAGTCATACGGCCGAACGTTGGGCAAGTTTTAGCACGTATCCAGTGCTCAATGGTGTTCGACAGGTGCGAATTGCCCTTACGAAACATGTGCCATCGTACATCAACATCGGCAACTGTCGAGCTATTGACATCTATGATGGACAGCCCCGGACATGCTCCGGGTGTGGTGGTGAACGATCTGCGTGAATTCAGAGGAGACTCGTGCAACTTCACAGCGGAGACCTCCAGAATCCGTCTACACCAACGTCACTGCCGATGACTTACGTGGCGGCGCTTCGCGGGGAGGTGACGCCGAGGTCGAAGCGTACTATCGAACCGACGCCGCAGTTGACTGGGGCACCTTCGTACTCCACTGAAGAAGGAATGGCTCCGACCAACCTCCAATCCCAGACATTGCAGGTGGTGCAGAAAGAGGTTGACAGCATCACAACAGGCGTGGAAGCTGAAGTGGAACGGCCCCAGGGCGTTGTGGCGGCGGCGAGACAGCAGGATATACAAGATAAACCAACACCAGACGCCGAGGTTAGGGCCCGCAAGAAACGCTCGCCAAAGCGCCGCAAGAAGCGCCGACTAAACTCTGCGGAGACGCTCCCTTCACTTCTTGGGAGTCCAGATGAGTCTAACACTATGGACCTGTCTGACTTGGAACCACAAGCTTCGGATGTCGCAGACCATATGAATTCGGACAGTGAAAAGATGTCATGTCGCTCAGACGACGCATCCGCTCAGGGGCCTGCTACCCCTTCTGCGGTGGAGTCTAAAGCTGCGAAAGAACAACAGATGTCACTCATCAATGCCGCACAGGAAAATTTGGAGCACCCCAATAATACCAGCTGGTATGAGCAGGACGACGAAATCACTGATGCGTACCATTCTACTAGTGGGGACTCGCATCCGTCCGCATCTCAAGAAACCTAATGCCGCAGGGACACGTCCGTCGGGCGACCCTCTGCGGGTGTGCAAAGGGACTGTTGATACGGTGAATCTCTGTCATTTTAACAGCATGTGGAGATGACAGCTACTCAATCCCAGGCACACAGAATAGGGACAGTGAATGTAAATACCATTAAATCACCCGTGAAACAGCAGTTATTTAGGGACATGATATACGCGTCGGATGTGGATATACTGATGGTGGAGGAAATTTACATTCCTGAGTTCCAGGAAGTCCATGGCTACATCTCCTACACCTCGCTGCACTCGAACAACGACAGTGGAACGGCGATATTGGTCCAGGACTGGATTCCGGTTCGCGACCTGGCTTATCTACCTTCGGCACGAGGACTGGCGATAACTGTTAATGGAATTCGCATTCTCAATGTTTATGCCCCTTCCGGCACCGACAACAGACGGGCGTGTGCGAGATATTATTCGGAAGAGATTGTGCCCTTATTTATAGGCAGATTCGATCATTTCATTATAGGTGGTGACTTCAATTGTGTTTTAGCCCAAAAAGGCCAGACTCCACATTACAATACCTCTCGTGAATTGCATGCGCTATGCCGGGATCTGGAGTTAAGCGACTCCTGTAACATGATTCATAGGAACCGTGAGGGATATACTTTTTATACCAGTCACTCGGCGAGCAGACTCGATCGAATATATGTTTCGGTTGGACTACAGGATAAGGTGGTCAACGTGGAACGATAGCCTGCGGCATTTACTGATCATCTGGCTTACATTTGTACCATATCACTCCCTAGGCAAAGTGTGTGGAGAAGCCGCGGGACATGGAAGCTCAATTCGTCACTTTTGGCGGACCCCGAATGTCGTCAGAGAGTCGAGGAGGTATGGGCCACATGTCAGTGCCGTCTACCAACGTATACCTCCGCGCTTCAATGGTGGCTCGAGTGCACTAAGCCGGCAATAAGAAGAGCTCTAATACAGTATGGTCGGGATAAGACGAGATGGCAAAGAGACACTATTGATTATTATTACACCATGCTCCGTGAGCTGTCCTTCCAGGTGCCGTCTGCAGAACATCATGCGGAAGTTCATCGTGTCAAGGCATAAAACCTATCGATCACGCGACGACGACTGGGTGGCATCCCAATACGGGCAAGATGTCTCGACACCATCACTGGGGAACGTACATCGATGCACCATGTGTCGCGGGAACAAAAAATGGTTCAAATGGCTCTGAGCACTATGGGACTCAACTGCTGTGGTCATTAGTCCCCTAGAACTTAGAACTAGTTAAACCTAACTAACCTAAGGACATCACTGACATCCATGCCCGAGGCAGGATTCGAACCTGCGACCGTAGCAGTCTCACGGTTCCGGACTGTGCGCCTAGTACCGCGAGACCACCGCGGCCGGCCGCGGGAACATAAACGTTACCACCGGGCATTGGTAACAGTACTCCACGGTGTAGATGGCCGTCAACTGACAACACAACAGGACATTGCAAATGAATTTTTAGAGCATTTCCGCCACCTCTATGCCGGTACACCGACGGACCGTCTGGTGGGGGAAGAGATACTGCAACAGCTGCAAACGACACTGACAGAGACGGATAATGAAGCGCTTATGGAACCACTCACAGATGACGATATAAAGGTGGCACTCACAAAAGGAGCGGCCCATAAATCACCAGGGCCAGATGGGATTACGCTAGAGTTTTATCGAGAATTCGTAGACATGATGATGCCACAGTTGGTGTCGATGTACAATGAGGCGATGCGTCCGGACATGCGCCTACCGTCGGATTTTGTGACGGACTTTCTTCTTCTTATCCCGAAGATGGCGGGGAGTCGCAGTGTTAATCAATATCGGCCTCTCACTATGCTAAACACCGACTATAAAATCTTTGCACGACTACTAGCGTCTCGTCTCAAGCTGGCGATATCCAGGACAATATCCCCTGATCAGGCTTGCCTAGGGGTGCGAAGCAACATCTCCTCGGCGTTAAGTGAATACCGTGACGTTATTGCCCTTGCTGAAACATGTAAAATGCGAGCAGCGATGATATCGGTGGACTTCGATCGTGCGTTCGACAGGATAAACCATGACTTCTTGGCGTCAGTCATGAGCCGAATGGCGATTCCACCAGTTTTCATCTCCAACGTTATGAGGCTAATACGAGGGGCTACATCGAAGGTGATTGTAAACGGACGGGAAGCGGGCTCGATCCCTATTAACAGCTCAGTCCGACAAGGGTGCCCACTCTCCATGATGCTGTTTGCGATAGCGCTTGAGTCGCTGATGTGTGTTATAAGGCGCTCACTTACTGGGATAGCGCTTAATGAGAACTCTTTCGTATGTCACGCATAAGCGGACGACCTGATCCTTCTTGTCAGATCAGGACATGAAGTGCGTCAGACTGTTGAACATTTAGACGCTTACGGGACGGTGGCAGGCAGTGTCATTAACATGACGAAATCCAAAATTATGCACATTGGACGGGGTCTGGAAGACGTATCGGGACCGTTTCAGACGGTGGAATCGCTGAGATGTCTGGGGATTACATTTGCCCGTTCACTACGGCGGTCAGCGGCTCGAGTTCTCGGCGGCTTCTGCAGAATGTTCGTCTGACGATACGCAATAACTCACTGAGAGCCTTTGACATGATCCAACGTGTGACACACACCAACGTTCACATAGCGTCACGACTGCCCCATTTAGCGCAGATCCTGCCAATACCGAAGGGTATTGCAGACCTCCTCATGGCTGCCTTTGGTTACTATGTTAGTACTGGGATGTTATTTAACATCAAGTATGATACGTTAACGCTACATGCTTTACATGCGAGCGATGATACGAAATTGGCAACAAAGAAAGCATACCATAACGTCAGCTCTGATAGAAGTACTTGTTCCGCCTTCGTACGAACCCCCTATTGCGGTGGGCAATATTTCGCCTTCTCTTGCGCACATTGCCTCACTTTTTGTTGATTACAGTTATGTTCGTCTAAACGTACCTTCGACGAAAATATCCACGACTCGGGAGATCTATAGATGCTTGATGGATCACCATGGACGCAACATAATGGAAATCAAATACCCGTTGAGAGCGTGGAACCACATTTGGTGTGCAGTGCATACTCCATTACTGTCAACAGCAGCGAGATCGATGTGGTATGTCCTTATAAACCGTAAACTTGTGACCAGGAGTCGATTACATACAATTCATATGGTCGATTCTCCTCTTTGCACCAACTGTGGACTGTTAGCAACGGAAGAACATGGTTTAGTGTGTGGCGCAGCTAGGGACGTCTGGATGCTGACGCGTCGAATACTGGCCTTCCTTCAGCGCAATAACTACACAGAAATCACATCGGATGTACTTTTTCGACCGGACAAGACCTTTTCTCCCAAACAAAGACGTATGCGGTCAACTGGATCGCTGGACATGCGACGAAACATCTGTTTTCGTACGATATTAAGTCCGTGATGGATTATTGGATGTATTTACTAGAACAACACGAGCTCATACGGAGTCATACGAAATACAGGACTTACTTCTCCAATTTTTTAGGAAGTGTTTTTCACAATCCGCCCGACAGCTGGGGCGTCCGCCCGTGACTAGGATTGTCATTTACTTTATTCCTGTTACAAGGGGGAAGAAATGAGGGCGGCCTTTGCGTTGATTTTATGGTTTCCATATTGTTTTTGCTGTCTCGATACTTTTCTTATCCATAGGACAGCACAATTGTACGAATAAAGATTGTTTGTTTACCCTGCCTTCCTGTTCCCCCCCCCCCCAAAAAAAGGAAAAAAAGTGGTCGCCTTGTTGGACCATAAAGCGGAGGAACCGCGTTTTTATGTATCTTATTTTTTTCTTACAGCATAATAAAGGTGGAAGCCGTTGAAAAAAAAGCGAACCTAGGCGCTGTAAAAAAAGTAAAAAAAATGGTAAGGTGACAGCTCACGATAATCGGAAAATCTGGGTTCGAGTCCCGGTCCGGCACAAATTTTTATCGTCGTCATTCCATTCTACGGGCGATGCTTGTCCTCATTCTCAGTTGAGAATTCATTTAACGTATTCCATAACGACATGGATGCATATCCACAGGAACTTTGCTTCGTATTCAGAATAACACAGGCACTGCAATATCGCAAACCTCACAGGTTCACTTTGATATCCGTCTGTCTGTCCGAGTGTTAAAATGCCTTTTTCCTAGAAATGTGTAGAATTATCACGTTGGAAATTATGTCACATAATGAGGTCTATGATCCCCTGACTGTGTAAAACATCGGAGCTTCTAAGTCAATGTAGTCAACAGATACGGCTATTCATGACATATATTTTAATACTCGTCAATTCACTCATCAGAACCTATATAGTAGTTTCCATTGCCCTAGAATTATGAAATTTAGCATGAAGCTGGGTTTCGCGGTACAAGCTAAGAATAAAATCCGAAAACTGTAAATCTGTCATTATATCACACGATTTTTTTAATATATATTTATTATCTGAGACGCTGCCTGTCCGCCCTTCTATTAAGATGCCTTTTTCTCTGTGACTAATAGACAAATCGCGTTGTAATCTATGCCACATTCTGAGGACTGTGGTCCCTAGACAGTGTAAAACATTGAAGCTTTTAAGCCGCTGCAGTCGAAAGATACGGCCATGTATTGTATTGTATGGAACTGGGGGCATAGAAACGACGGAGAGGCTTCGTCCCCGCCGTAGCCCTCAGTGGTTCACAACCCCACAACAGGCTACAGCAGTTCACTCACCCCATCACCGCCCCACACCAAACCTGGGGTTAATGTGCTGTTCGGCCCACAGTGGAACCCCCGGGAACGTCACACACCAGACGAGTGTAACCTCAATGTTTGCGTGCTAGAGTAATTATGGTGCACGCGTACGTGGAGAAAGTGTTTGCGCAGCAATGGCCGATACAGTGTAACTGAAGCAGAATAGGGGGAATCAACCCGCTTTCGCCGACGCAGATGGAAAACCGCCTTAAAAACCATCCACAGACTGGCCGGCACAGCGGACCTCCACAATAATCCGCTGGCGGATTCGTGCCGGGGACCAGGCGCTCCTTCCCACCCGGAAGACAGTGCTTTAGACTGCACGGCTAACCGGGCGGGGTACGGCCATGTAAGTCACGTATTTAACATTCGCAAACTCACTCATAAAAATCTATAGTGTACTTTCCATTGGCCTAAAATCATGACATTTGTAAAGAATCAATGTTTCATAGTATACGTGAAGAGAAAACTCCTAAAATTGCTAGTTTTTTAATTACATGACGCGAAAATTTTTTTTTTCTTTCGTTTGTTACTTGAATGCCTGTCCGTCCATCCGTTAAGACGGGTAGATGTATCAAGTTGCTATTTATGTCACATACTGAAGTCTTAGCTTCTAAGTCAATGCAACTAAAATTACGGCCATTTAGGTGACATATTTTGAACTTCGCAAGTTCGCTCATCAAAAACTGTACAGTACTTTCCCTTGACCTAGAATCACGAAATCTGTCAAGAAAGAAGGTTTCTTTTGTCATTTAGATTCCGACCTCAAACTTGAATTAAAACAATCAGTACTTCTGCATTCAGGTTGACTGTGTCGCAATACCAAAAGTCAAACAGCAGGCATCTCAAGTTGTACATGAAAAAAACATTTGTGCCCTAGTCTGAAAAACGCCGTATCCATGTGCAGTAATCGCTTCTGGATATCTGATGATGGATAAATTGCGAAACGCGTCATATGAACGATAAAAGCATTCCTTGCACCATGTTTGACTTTTAATATTGCAATCCGGTCAGCCTGAATGGAAAACTAATGATTATTATAATAATGTTCGCTTGCCTCCTGCATGACTTTATGTCACATTTATATTATTGAAATTAGAACATTCTCTAAAATCTTGGAATCTCTGGGACAGATATCTTGACAGTATCACTATCGATAACTGGCAAAAATGGTCGAGATTCTCGAATCCTAGAATGGATGAACTGTGTACATACTTCATTATGTTAGTGCGGAATCCTCAGTGCGTGAGTTCTACTCGCACCTGGCCAGTTTTTTCCATGACATTAGCGTTTCGTGTTCAGCTATGTATTATACTACTCACTACATCAGCTGGTAGCAGGCGATCAGAGGCCGTAAAAATGTGAATCATCTATATAACATGTACGAAGGAGGAGAGCTGGTGTGACTGTATATCACACCTTTCCTTCTACTTAAAATTTTGCGTAGATATACTTGACAGAGACAGATAACGAATCAGCTACCCGTCACTTACATTGTACGAACCTACATACTCGCCCCTGGACAGCCACATTGCTCTAGATCCGTAACAAAT
Source organism: Schistocerca gregaria (assembly GCF_023897955.1). Lineage (NCBI taxonomy): Eukaryota > Metazoa > Arthropoda > Insecta > Orthoptera > Acrididae > Schistocerca > Schistocerca gregaria. Next base: position 800,920,309 of record NC_064920.1, read on the forward strand.
AGTGGAAGTCCGAATGGTGATAACGTTGAGTACTGACTTAATCCTATACATACACTTCACTGTTTCTCTCTTTCTTTTTCATTCAGTGTAGAAATAAACGTTTCCAAGTGCAATGAAATAATACGTATTATCGTATTTATTCTTTAATCTTATAATCTTATAATATAGATTTCCGGAAAGCTTTTGACACCGTTCCTCATAAACGACTTCTAATCAAGCTGCGGAGCTATGGGGTATCGTCTCAGTTGTGCGACTGGATTCGTGATTTCCTGTCAGGAAGGTCGCAGTTCGTAGTAATAGACGGCAAATCATCGAGTAAAACTGAAGTGATATCAGGTGTTCCCCAGGGAAGCGTCCTGGGACCTCTACTGTTCCTGATCTATGTAAATGACCTGGGTGATAATCTGAGCAGTTCTCTTAGGTTGTTCGCAGTTGATGCTGTAATTTACCGTATAGTAAGGTCATCCGAAGACCAGTATCAGTTGCAAAGCGATTTAGAAAAGATTGCTGTATGGTGTGTCAGTTGGCAGTTGACGCTAAATAACGAAAAGTGTGAGATGATCCACATGAGTTCCAAAAGAAATCCGTTGGAATTCGATTACTCGATAAATAGTACAATTCTCAAGGCTGTCAATTCAACTAAGTACCTGGGTGTTAAAATTACGGAAAACTTCAGTTGGAAGGACCACATAGATAATATTGTCGGGAAGGCGAGCCAAAGGTTGCGTTTCATTGGCAGGACACTTGGAAGATGCAACAAGTCCACTAAAGAGACAGCTTACACTACACTCGTTCGTCCTCTGTTAGAATATTGCTGCGAGGTGTGGGATCCTTACCAGGTGGGATTGACGGAGGACATCGAAAGGGTGCAAAAAAGGGCAGCTCGTTTTGTATTATCACGTTATAGGGGAGAGAGTGTGGCAGATATGATACACGAGTTGGGATGGAAGTCATTACAGCATACATAGACGTTTTTCGTCGCGGCGAGACCTTTTTACGAAATTTCAGTCACCAACTTTCTCTTCCGAATGCGAAAATATTTTGTCGAGCCCAACCTACATAGGTAGGAATGATCATCAAAATAAAATAAGAGAAATCAGAGCTCGAACAGAAAGGTTTAGGTGTTCGTTTTTCCCGCTCGCTGTTCGAGAGTGGAATAGTAGAGAGATAGTATGATTGTGGTTCGATGAACCCTCTGCCAAGCACTTAAATGTGAATTGCAGAGTAGTCATGTAGATGTAGATGTAATAAATGTACTGTTATCAGTTGTTGAAATAGACATCTGTTTATTTCAAATAACAGGGGCAAGGAATCATGGCGCAAACGCGACATGGAAAATACTTCGGCGCCATCCTCAGCCACGGTCGCTCCAGCAGATACTTATTGGAAGGCGCGCGTCTCGTTCGGTGACGTACCACTGAGCTCGGTACTACTGACGTCACATCTCGAGGCAGGGAGGAAGGAGGGAGGAAGTAGCACGCGTGTGTCAGAGTCTTCCCCAAATAATTTTGAAATAGGGTAGCGACGTATAAAAATCTGTTACACATTTGAAAATGAGTAGAGCGCTGTAATCTGATGAAAGCGATGTCATTTTTCATTAGGATTAACAGAAAGGATTACGTCGTAAAATGAGGTTTTAACATGAATACTAACATAAGTGAAACACCTATAATGAATTGTTATTATTGGAATAGCCTGATGGTATTAATTAGGAAATTAGGCACCTAAAACTGACGGTGGATGAAACACGAGGTATATAAGATGCACTGGCAATAGCTAGGAAAGCCTTTCTGTAAAAAAAGAGCCATCCTTGCGGACTGTAGAAATGGTTTTCGTTCGAGACGTCGGTTATCGTTGTGGACTCTCCACAATAGTTCATCTGCACGACTGATCGACAGCTTCATGTGCGATGAAGGCATTAATGGGCTATTACTGAAGCCTCCTCCTTACGCCGCTCTAAGAAGGAAAGGCGGACGCGTGGAGGCGCCAGTTTCGGTGGCCAGCAGTGAAGATTTCCTGATAGGTAGCGGTAAGGACAAAAAATGGTTCAAATGACTCTGAGCACTATGGGACTCAACTGCTGTGGTCATTAGTCCCCTAGAACTTAGAACTACTTAAACCTAACTAACCTAAGGACATCACACACATCCATGCCCGAGGCAGGATTCGAACCTGCGACCGTAGCAGTCGCACGGTTCCGGACTGCGCGCCTAGAACCGCGAGACCACCGCGGCCGGCGCTAAGGACAATTACTTCACCTAGAGATTTAGCACACGCGCACTGGGCATGCCGCCGGAGCTCCTAACGTCCACTATCGGGAGCTGCAAGCCGAAATACGCGCCGTTGTCGTCAGAATATTTATGTTGCCACTGAAGCGTCATCCGTTGTATGACCAATAATTTCCCTTCGTGGTCGCTGTGATTTTAATATTGAGACCGTCGGATGAAATGAAATCTAGCGTCTCTATTCACAAGGTCTGTCGAACTGCGAATTTCGGCTAATCACTCTGTGCGAAGAAGTCGACGAGTGAATTTTGTTATTTGTGTGTTCTTTACTGAGCTCCACTTGCATGCGTGACCATCCGGTCTGCCGAGCGCAGTTGGCAAACGGGGTGACTCAGCCCTTGTGAGGCAAACTGGGGAGCTACTTGATTGAGAAGTAGCGGCTCCGGTCTCGGAAACTGACATACGGCCGGGAGAGCGGTGTGCTGACCACATGACCCCACATGACCCTCCATATCGGCATCTAGTGACACCTGTGGGCTGAGGATGACACGACGGCCAGTCGGTACCTTTGGGCCTTCATGACCTGTGCGGGAAGATCCTTACTGGACCGCCCACTGCTGATTTCTGTGGTTGATCCAGACGTGTGAGCCGGTAATGCTCGGTGAGTCTTCTAGGATGCGACAAATATGTCCAATCTATGACTTTCTGCAGCAAGGAACCCTATAAACACCAAGCCTTCTCAGATCAAATTCTCTCGTCGGCGTCTTCGTACTGTCACAGCGCAACTAAAGTAGCGGTGGAAAATCGCAGCTCAACACAGGATTCCAACTTAGCACAGCGTGGAATCCAGCATTGACAACATTAAATTCTTAATAAGTAAAAAGGGGAACTATTGGTCATGATGAAGCTTCAGTGATTCATTCCAGCGCGGATGCGTATATCGGCATGCGCCTTCCGACAGAGGAATCTGGGGCGGCCGACGGCAACGGACAGCTGGAACGACAGCCTTTGCGTGTTCACCGAAGCTCCTGCTTCATCGTCTGACAGATGTAACTGACCTTACCACTACGGAACAGGAGATCTTCGCTATTGCCCACCTCGATGCCTTCGCCCGTGAGCGTTTCCTACTTACAATGGTATAAATCGGAGGCTACAGGCATAGCTCAGCAGTGTGTGTGCCGCCCCGGAAGACGTCGGCCAGATGAAACACTGTGGGGACCTCACACGAGATCCGACGTCTCACTCGAGAACCTCGTCAACAAGAGGAATTTGTTAGCAGCTAACATAAATTCAAGTAGTGCGAGGTCTTCTTTGAAGATACTTGTGTAGTGTAGACTTGTACGGAAGTGCAACTCGGACGATAAATGTTTGAGACAAGAAAAGAATACAGTCTTGGAAATAAGGCTCAGCAGAATAATTCAGATGCATGGATGGGACATATTTACGAAAAAAGCTGACTACAAGACTGGATATCCGTTGAGATACGCTGGATTGTGAGCACCCCCTCGGGCGCGTATTTAAATAATCTGATGATAACTTTTAACAAATCTAAGCCTGTAAAGATGCTATTTGTCTGACCAAAAGCTGAAATACGTAATAAAAACTTCTACAGGACCATCACTATTCTGTGTACGTACTTCAATTTCATATTCTTTTATTCGTTAGTGACAATCTAAATAAATTACTGTCCAAATGATCAACTTGGGCGCTTTACCATGGAGAGACAACCCGCAAACCGCCGCGCAAGAGACAGAACCCCGATCTAATTCACCGTACTGCCCTGCTGGTCAGCTGCCCTCATTCCGGCAAGAAGCCGGCTGCCGGGGCGCCACAAAGCAGTGCAAATGCAGTGCGGCGGCGGCGCTCCGTGGCGTTTTGATGAGCACCGCAAGCACGGCTCGCCAGCCGCCTCGGGCTGCCCCTGGCAGCGCAGGGCCGCGACCCGCGTGACACAGCGGGCGCCGCCGCCGCCGCCGCCGCCACAAATTGAATTCCGCGCAGCGGCCGCTGACCCCCTAATGGCCGCAGCCACCCTCCGCCACTCACTGTCGCCCCGACAACTCCCAGCGGTCACCGCATCACTTGCACTCCAGGCTCGGGTCGTCCGACCGCTCCGCACAGACGAGGCACCACGCGGAGTGGCGGAAAGTTTCCCTCTACACAGATCTCTTACCTCCCAGTGGCGTAGCAGCCAATCATGTTTCTCGTATGCAATCTCACGTAAGTGGTGATACGTATCTGACATCACCCGAGGAAAGACGAAACCAGCAGAAATGAAATCGGTCAAAATTAGGGATCAGTTAGCAGAAGAAGTAAAGGAATTGGACTACCTGGGAAGCAAAATAAGGGATGACTGTCGAAGCAAGTAGGCCATATAGGACAGACTAGTACAGACAAAGAATTACTCGCCAGAGGAAGCCTGCCAGTATCAAAAACAGGTCTTAATTTGAGTAAATAATCTCTGGCGAGGTAACACGGAAAAACTGCAAGTTTATCATGAGAGTCGAGAATCGAAGAGTTTGAGTTGGAGTGTTGTGGAAGGACGCTGTAACTTAAGTAGACTAATAAGGAATGAGAATGTTCTCCGCAGAATAGGAAAAGAAATGAATATGCACTAACTAGAAAAGAGGACAGAATCATAGCGCGATGAGTTTCTTCTTGCATTCGAATAGGGTTCGTTCCCCTACCAACCCATACATTGCATATTACGTTATATCGAATTGTCAGTCGTGTATCTCATAAAATATTCCGGTCTCCTAACATACTTTGCACCTGATAGGGGCCCGCTAATTGGTAGCCAGTAACCGTACTCCAGCATTAAGCGATGGAGCACGTATCTTCTTCCGTAATTGCAAGTGCTGGAAAGAGAACTCTCGTCGTCTGCCAAAACTACCAAGGAACACCGGAATTTTCTTGCAATAACCGTTATATTTAACAAAACGCTTTTACAAGCCAATCAGTTCCTTAATATTCTGTACATAGATCCATAGATCGCCCACGTACTCAAATATCCGCCCAACATCACAGACAGTTTATATTCGAGTTTTCTCTCGTAACTAATACTACAACCATTCAATTGTTTCTTTTCTTTAGATTTCTGTCCTTACAACGTCCTTTACTCTGAGACTAGCAAAGCGCAGGCAATCCCCCCAATTTGAAACATAGGCAGCCAACCCTCGCCCCCCCTTCCCCCCCCCCCCCCCCCTTCGGCCAAGTGAGCGACGCCCATTCCTTTGCAACGTCGTGCTTGGTTGGTGCACCTGTCGGACGAACGGACACAAGGAGACTATGCATCGGAGTAAATACGACCATTAAAGCAGATGAACAGTTAAGCAGCAGGACCTGATAATATTAATGCAGAATTTAATAAATGTGGAGGAATACTGTTAGAACTGAGGCTGTTGCATTTATAAAACGAATGTTAAAAATGGAAGATAATACTTGGTTTTTGGTAGTGGCCGAAGGAATACCACTCCATTGAAAAGGGACTATAAATACTTGTTGAAATTACAGACGAATAATCTGTTGAACACCAGCTATAAACTATACGCACGAGGACGCTGCACAGGTGCCGTTCGTGGTCGAGTTTTATTTTCAAGCATGAATTACCTGCGGTGTTTCCATACTCTTGTTTAACCTCTGTACCCCTTCACACTGAACAGGCTGGTGACAATTATAAGCCTGAGGACAGAAACGGCATGTAACAACGTACAATCAACCTTCCTCCTTACCAAGGAAAGAAAAGCAGACATACTTTTCCCTGCTATCACAAAGCGAAAGTTGGAATGAATTGAGTCTACATGTTTTGAAAAGCCGTTTAAATTCTTATTTCCAAATCATCAAACAATTAAAGTGTGGTCTGTATATCTAAACTAATGCAAGATTCAATGCAGCCTACTCCAGAGTGCGTTATTCGAAATCTTTCACATACGAATTGCTAATAATAGGTGACAAAAAGGTTCCCTTCGCAACTTCATGTGCCCGTTCAATCAACTGGTCAAGGAATGAAAAGTCAATGGAAGTCAACACATGTCGAAATAGGTTTGTTAATTTAACACCAGGCCTAGCCTCAATTAGCCACAAGTGATCAGACAGAGAAACAGGAGCGAAAAGACCACGTCAGAACTTATTAAAATAAAATTGGTTCGACTCCATATTAGGCACCTGGCACAGCAACCGATTATGAATGTCTTTAAATAAGACAGTCACGGTTGCACCATCTCTTTTATTTATAGGAAATGACGCGTTTCGTCATTTTTTGGCATTATCAGATTGACCTAGGGGTGAAAAATGACGATATTGAGGCATATGCAGCTTAAAATGAGGAAATGAAGTTAATACAAAAACACAAGAGAGGCAAGACTTTCTAAAATATTAGAGCCATTCAAACGCAGCCCCTCCAAGCATAGCTAAGCTCTCGGCATGCCCCTATGGATGTCAGAATGATCATCAATAGTTGAACTGGTCGACAGTCTGACGCTCCCCATGGAATAAAAAGTTGTCGTGCAATGGATAACTAATAGGACAGGGGTGGCTCTAACAAACATGAGTCATACTTGTTGGGCCTCACACAAATGATTTCTCCTCTGACCCACAGTTCATTCTCCTCTCAGTGCAGTTCCCGTGCGCCAGTAAAAAAGGCTCTGCAAAGTGGTAGCCAATGATATTTCTGTTGACATGACAACTGTCTCTCGTCTTAGCCAAAGCTTTACAACGCTGGCCAATCGTTACAAACCCACGAACGCAGTCCTTAATCAGTGATGGTTATTCTCCCACTCCTCAGCTAGGTGTTACTTCAAACCAATATGCTTGTCTCCACATTCCCATTTTGCATAAATTGACTTTTCCTACTCCGCTTTTCTTTTTCTTTTTATATTAGACAGTGAACAGCCATCTCACAGCGTTTTACACCAAAGGTTATTCACCCCACGAGAAACGGCCCCAACAAGTCGATCCGTTGCATTACAAAAGAAAACTATCCCTCTCAACATTGCAGGTCGTCGCTTCTCACGGAATGTCGAGACCTACGTCCGTCACTGACTTCCCGTCACACAGCGTTCTCGAAAGGCGACTCATCGGCGCAAAACAAGGTTCCTTTGAAGTGTGTTTTGGCCGGATGGCCCTGCTTGTAGAAATTGAGACTCTCAGCAGGTGCAGCTGTTTGTCGTGTTACTTCAAGCGATTTCCGTGAATGTAGCACAGAAACCCATATTGCGCAGGGCGCATTATGCTAAAAATTTCAATAACTCGACTCGGAGACACCAGGAATGACAATAACAGGATCGCTACCCTGAGTCGTCCGCTCGTCTCATCTCATCCTCTAGTGCTTTCCTCTGAATAGCATACCGCAGCTCCCAGGAGGGTCGGCTGAAACAGAGGTGGCAAAAAATAACTGATACGAATGACCAGTTACTGAGAAGTAGCAGTTACGGTAATAACCGCTCGTCTGTTAGTTGCAGTTATTTTAATAACTGCCAATAGTGCGTGGTGCTATAGTCTACCGAAATGTGTACTAACACTTTCGCTTCATCTCAGTGCCACAAAATAAATGAGCAGAGCAAATCGATCGACCATATATGAGGTGTTCTCATCGATATAACTGTCAGACTGCGCGCAATCTGTTTATCAAAGTGCGTACTTCGGTTTCGCGCTATCTAATTCGTCAGTAGACGAGTAAAGTCTGTAAGTTGTTTTTTCTGTGTCATTACTTTTCGCTCGTAGTTCTTTATCTACGGGCTACCATTACAGATAACCTGGAAGTTGATAGCGTGTTCCTGATTCCAGTACGTCAAGGCAGATGAAGATATTTCCAGAGAGGACAGATATTGGATTGGAATGAAACAAGTATTATCGTACTTCTTCTTACAAATAAATGGACTGTTATTGATTTAACGAGATCCACATGCCGCCCGCACGCACGCATGCAGTTGCTGCTAGTCTGGTACCATGCAGCAGAATAAACTTGCACAGTTACTCCTCCCCCCCCCCCTCCCCCCCCCCCCACACACACAGAAAAAAAAATTACCTAAAAATGGGCTGTGACTTCACACAAGTGGACATTGTGAGACAGAGCTGCCTAGGGATTAAGCGACAAACGTCAAGTTCCTGCCCATAAGAAATACATTGGAGGGAGATTAATCTCCGAATTAGCACGTATATGAGCTGAGGCAAATCTAGCAGCTAGCGATTCAAGGGCGCTCAGAGTTAACTGTACCCCTTTATACGGAATACGATAGTGAAAATAACTGTTAAAAATAACTTGTATAAAGATAACCGTAACCGAGATAACTAATAATTCGAAATAACCGTTTGCCCCACCTCTAGTGGGAATACATGGTCACTGGCCTGGGCCACTGCGTCCAGCGTGACTCATCACATACCTAACTAAACTACACAGAATATTACATACGAAACAGACACCAGGAAAGAGAATAAACTAATATAGACGCATACGGCTTACTCATGACAATCACTGACGTTATTAATTACAAGCATTAGCTATTTTATTAACTATCAGAATGGTATACATACAATAATGATTTCAAATCAGTTACAAATAATGCATGAGACGTACCAGTCCATTAACGGACTGATGCTTATCAATGAACCGACAGGAACGCATTACCTGTGGACTTTCGGAAGAGCATATAATCTAGGAGAGGACAGTGTTTGTCGAAATCATCAACCAACTGCATTCGATAAGTTGTTTGAGCGTTTTATACGCCTTGAGAAGCTCACGTTTCTCATCCAGAAAATATTATTATAAACAATTTCATTCATTTGGTCCGGAGTAACTGACTCTGTAGTCGGCACCACTCTTTCTATGCACTTGTTGTATCAAGGCCTGGTATTTTACCGTATTTACAATAATTTCCACGAGAATAATTGCGGAAAACGGAGCATATAACGCAAAATTGGATTAATATTATACAATAATACAGTTTAGGTTGTTTTATACAAAAATTCAGATCCGTTATAATATGCGGAACTGTGACAAAATGAAATAAGTATTAACTGCTGACTAAATGACTATGCTAATTTCGTAAATATTCAAAATATCAGGAGGCAGATTTGAAGGCAATGTTGTAAATTCGGAGTGCAACGCATTTAGCACTTACTCACTGACTACTTTATACCATTAAAAAGTGTATATTAGTTTTACGACGGTTTTCGTTAAAGCTACAGAGAGTCTACATCTACATCTGCACATATACAGAATGCTTATGATTAGTTATACAAAAGTAACATTCAGTTGTGAAAATGGCAATTATCTTACAGAAATACTTGCTACAGCATTGAATGCAGTATATCTTCAAGTTTTCTTTATAAATGCTCGACGTGGCTACCTTTCGTAACACAACAGATGCCGTATCTGCCAAATCCCATGAAGCAAATTCTAATGTATGGTGGCAACTGCTTGTGTTGTACGCTGTCGCATCTCATAAACGTTTCCCAGAATAGAAGGAACAAACACACTATCTTTAGCGTAGCCCCAGACACTTAAGTCTACTGGGGTTACGTAAGGTGATATTGGTGGCCAGGCCAATGTTGTCCAATCCAAGGAGGCACACTCCTACTGAGATACGCGACAACTTCACGATAGTGTGGTAGCGCGCCATCCTGCTAGAAAATAAATTCTGTGCCTATATCTTGTTGTAATTGAAGCTTTGGAGAATGTCCAAACATGTCCAGCTATGATATGCCGGTTAGAGTTGACCTGGAAAAAAAGAAATGGTCGTAAATCTTGTTATAGCGCAAGAATTATTTATCTTAGGAGAGCCCATACATGAGGTTGTTTCTACTCAGCCCATATCAGAAAATTATGCCGATTCACTTTACCGCAGTTATGGCAGGTGGCTTCGTCACTGAACACAATTTTATTAAAAATAGCATCTTCACTCTGCATTTTGTCAAACATTTCTACATAAAACTCAGCCCGTCTTCATTTGTCACTTTCTCTTCAGGCTTGCAACAGTACCAATTTTTAGGGCTCCAATGACAGGCTTTTACGTAACACCTTCCACATTGTAACACTAGTCATACTCAATTCTAAGCTGGCACGTCTCGTTGATTTACCCGGATTACGAATGTAAGACTGCTGAACTTCTTCAACTGCTGCGTCAGAGACTGTGGCCGAACCTGAGCCGTCGTCGTGTGTGATACACAGCCACGATTGCACCATATAATAACTATTTTGTCCTCCATTGTCTCTTACCTGTAGCAGTGGCTTCGGATTCGTGAAACAATAAACAGCACTGCGCACACTCTGCTCCGTTATACGACTCCATGATGGCTGTTTCAATGTCACTTAGGGGGGACGTTGGGAATCAACAGTGTCAGACGGGAGCAACACTTGAAGATATCTGCATTCAGTGCCGCATCAAACATTTCAGTACGTTATTTACTGTTTTCACAATTAAAGATTACTTTCGTATAACTAATTCATAAACAGCCTGTACATTGAAAACAACTGTGAAGTGGATGGCAGATGGTATTTACCATGGCACCAACTGTACTTTTTTTCTTCCATTTCATTCGCAGAGAGAACGACTCTTTAAAAAACTCAAAGTGTGCTGTAATCTTGTCTTCGCCGTCCCTTCCTGAACGACTGCGACTGGATTCGTTATTTCCCATGAGAGAGATCACAGTTCGTAGTGATGGTAAATCATCGAGTAGAACAGAAGTGATATCTGGAGTTCCGCTGCTGTTACTGATTTACATAAATCACCTAGGTGATAGTCTGATAGCCCCCTTAGATTGTTTGGAGATGACGCTGTAATTTAACGTCTAGTAAAATCATCAGACGATCAATTCCAATTACAAAATGATCTAGAGAGAATTTCTGTATGGTGCGGAAAGTGGCAATTGGTACTAAACAAAGAAAAGTGCGAGGTCACCGACATGGGTACTAAAGGAAATCCGAAAAAATTTGGGTATACGATAAATCGCACAAATCTGAAGGCTATCAATTCGACTAAATACCTAGCAATTACAATTACGAGCAACTTAAATTGGAAAGACCACATAGATAATATTGTGGGGATGGCGAAGAAAGACTGCGCTTTGTTAGTAGAACATTTAGAAGATGCGACAAACCCACTAAAGACACAGCCTACATTACACTTGTCCGTCCTATGCTGGAATATTGCTGCGCGATGTGGGATCCTTACCTGGTAGGATTGACGGAGGACATCGGAATTGTGCAAAAAAGGGCAGCTAGTTTCGTGTTATCGGGCAATAGGTGTGAAAATGTCACTGATTGATACACGAGTTAGGGTGGCAGTCACTGAAACAAAGGCAGTTTTCTTTGAGGCGAGATCTATTTACGAAATTTTAATCACGACTTTCTCTTCAGAATGCAAAAATATTTTATTGACACCCACCTACGTAGGGAGAAATGATCATCATAATAAAATAAGAGAAATCAGAGCTCCAACGGAAAGATTTAGGTGTTCCTTTTTCCCACGCGCCTTTCAGGGGGGAATGGTAGAGAAGTAGTATAACAATGGTTCAATGAACCCTCTGCCAGGCACTTCAGTGTGAATTGCAGAGTAGCCATGTAGATGTAGATGTAGACATATAGCGAACTGAAGACGTCGAGCTAAAAATCGAAAAGTATCGATTTGTTTTACAGTTGAGCAAAATTTCACACAAATTAATGAACAATCACCAGGTTCCTTCTGTCAGATTAGACTTTAAAAAAAGTATACGAATTAAATATTGAGGTTTAACGTCCCATTGACGACGAAGTCGTTAGAGCCGTAATACAACCTTGCACTCACCAAGCAAATCAACCGTGTACTTCTTAAAGACACTGGCCTTAACTGATACAGAAAAACGATGGGAAATCTCTATCTGAACAGCATGACTCCTGAGTACGAGTTCGGTGACTTAATCACGTCACCACCTAGCACAATGAATATGAGTGATATGATATCTCGTCCACATATTCTGATTATACTTCAGCGTACGCAATTGACTACAACTTTAGCAGTATCCTTTAAAACGTTGACGTATATGAGAAGGTAGGCCAATCCACTTATAAATCCCTCAAGAATATTAAACTGATTCACGGTTAAGCAAAGCCTCGAGACACATGCGACAGTGGGATGAAGTATTTAGAAATTGTCCTAGCCACAGGTATAACTGAGACGATCTTTTTAAATATTTCTGTTTCCTAGGAAAGGAAATAAAATTTTAATTTCAGTAACTGATAAACAGTTTTGTACTCTGATATTATTATTATTATTAATATTATTCATAGGCGGCCACTGTGACCGAGCGGTTCTAGGCGCTTCAATCTGGAACCGTGCTGCTGCTACGGCCGCAGGTTCGAATCCTGGCTCGGGCATGGATGTGTGTGATGACCTTAGGTTAGGTTTAAGTAGTTCTAAGTCTAGGGGACTGATGACCTCAGATGTTAAATCCCATAGTGCTTAGAGCCACTTGAACCATTTTTATTATTCATAATATCTTTTTTTTCATGCATTTCGGTAGGCGCTAGAAAGGTTTTTATATGCCCATGCAGCACAAATTCGCCGCCAAGCCTTCGAGGATGCGTCGGACCTCATCTTTCACCTGGTCATTGCGGTTGAATCGTCTCCAGTCAAATGTTCCTTCAACTTAGGAAATAAGTGGTAGTTATGTCGTAGCACATCCTAACTATGCAATGCGTGGTTGCCAATGTCCCGTCGTTTGCTACACTCCTGGAAATGGAAAAAAGAACACATTGACACCGGTGTGTCAGACCCACCATACTTGCTCCCGACACTGCGAGAGGGCTGTACAAGCAACGATCACACGCACGGCACAGCGGACACACCAGGAACCGCGGTGTTGGCCGTCGAATGGCGCTAGCTGCGCAGCATTTGTGCACCGCCGCCGTCAGTGTCAGCCAGTTTGCCGTGACATACGGAGCTCCATCGCAGTCTTTAACACTGGTAGCATGCCGCGACAGCGTGGACGTGAACCGTATGTGCAGTTGACGGACTTTGAGCGAGGGCGTATAGTGGGCATGCGGGAGGCCAGGTGGACGTACCGCCGAATTGCTCAACACGTGGGGCGTGAGGTCTCCACGGTACATCGATGTTGTCGCCAGTGGTCGGCGGAAGGTGCACGTGCCCGTCGACCTGGGACCGGACCGCAGCGACGCACGGATGCACGCCAAGACCGTAGGATCCTACGCAATGCCGTAAGGGACCGCACCGCCACTTCCCAGCAAATTAGTGACACTGTTGCTCCTGGGGTATCGGCGAGGACCATTCGCAACCGTCTCCATGAAGCTGGGCTACGGTCCTGCACACCGTTAAGCCGTCTTCCGCTCACGCCCCAACATCGTGCAGCCCGCCTCCAGTGGTGTCGCGACAGGCGTGAATGGAGGGACGAATGGAGACGTGTCGTCTTCAGCGATGAGAGTCGCTTCTGCCTTGGTGCCAATGATGGTCGTATGCGTGTTTGGCGCCGTGCAGGTGAGCGCCACAATCAGGACTGCATACGACCGAGGCACACAGGGCCAACACCCGGCATCATGGTGTGGGGAGCGATCTCCTACACTGGCCGTACACCTCTGGTGATCGTCGAGGGGACACTGAATAGTACACGGTAAATCCAACCCGTCATCGAACCCATCGTTCTACCATTCCTAGACCGGCAAGGGAACTTGCTGTTCCAACAGGACAATGCACGTCCGCATGTATCCCGTGCCACCCAACGTGCTCTAGAAGGTGTAAGTCAACTACCCTGGCCAGCAAGATCTCCGGATCTGTCCCCCATTGAGCATGTTTGGGACTGGATGAAGCGTCGTCTCACGCGGTCTGCACGTCCAGCACGAACGCTGGTCCAACTGAGGCGCCAGGTGGAAATGGCATGGCAAGCCGTTCCACAGGACTACATCCAGCATCTCTACGATCGTCTCCATGGGAGAATAGCAGCCTGCATTGCTGCGAAAGGTGGATATACACTGTACTAGTGCCGACATTGTGCATGCTGTGTTGCCTGTGTCTATGTGCCTGTGGTTCTGTCAGTGTGATCATGTGATGTATCTGACCCCAGGAATGTGTCAATAAAGTTTCCCCTTCCTGGGACAATGAATTCACGGTGTTCTTATTTCAAATTCCAGGAGTGTATATATTCATCTTAATCAGTTCTGGCTGGAAACTCTGAGTTGTGCGTTTCACAGTATCGATAAAAAATTATTAACCAGACTCCGTTCGTATTTCAGACACTGTTGGCATGATTTTGCCGGTGCATAATGCTTAAACTGTCGGTACTTTTAGGTAGGAGAATGTCGTTCCTCAAGTGTTTGCTGTCTGCTTTTTAGCGAGATATAAAGCAGACAGGTTTCTAAATCAGTAACGTAGGGGACCAAGACGCTGTCCATTGCGTCCGCGTAGCGCGGAATACATGTTGTTTATAATTACACTTTCGGTACTTGAGCTAGTGTATACGAAAAACTATTTACCGCATGGGTACCAAAGTTTGTAGGAATGTTCTTCAGGCTGTGAGCTGCAGGATTTGCGTTTTTTAGTAGTTTCAGTGTCGTGACTTGCTGTTAGGCGCCGGTACTGCAACGGCGACGTCGGAATCAAACATAAGCATTAGCGTGCGTTGTAGCTGAAGACAGTCAACACGGGTCTGCACAAAGTGGCCAGGGCTCTACTGGCAAAGCTGTTTTATCAAAACAACAGCAACAGTGCTGCTGGTCTTCATGCGTGTCGACGCATTGTAGAAATAAGGGTACTCCTCCTCCGCAATGGGGCTGAACAACGTGGTCCGGAAGTTAGAATTAACTGGTGATTTGGAAATTTTTCCTGAGATAGACCGAAGTTCAACTGCGCCAGGAATAGTTGAAGAAGTTACTGTACCCATAGAACGCTGGACGTAATCTTCAAGCAATGCACCTGCTGTGTCACGAGAGCTCAACATTCTGTACCCACAATTTAAAAAGGGCCGCGAACACCTGAAATGGTATCTCCAGTGTGGTTCCAGGCTCTCGTGGATGCAGACGGTGGTCAAATTGAGCAACGTTTGTAGGATGTTACGTAGACATGGTGAGCAATTTACGATTTTTACCTTACCCTCTCATGTGGAAATTAAAATGTTTTTATTTCAATCGTTTGTCCGTTATTTCTCTTCCGCATGTCCTTACAAATGTTTCCACAAAGTTTCATTGCACTACGATCACTCTTTTTTCATGGCTGTCTTCTCAGGTAGCGAAATCTTAATAATAACAAGCATATACATTCGCTGGAAGAGTCCACGCGTTGTCGTTCGTAATCTGATTTGAATATTCACAGAATACATCTTGCAGACACATTCCTGTATTCCATATTCTATGAATAGCGCTACGAGAGAGAACAAGCGTAATCAGGAGATGATGACAGATGCTTTATTTGCAACTGTCCCTTGGTAAATTTTGTCTCCCATTTCATTCTTCGATTTAATTGAGAGCAGATTTTGACTTATTACAACGCATCGGAAAGTTTTTAATGGTTCAAATGGATCTGAGCACTATGCGACTTAACTTCTGAGGTCATCAGTCGCCTAGAACTTAAAGCTAATTAAACATAACTAACCTAAGGACACCACACACATCCATGCCCGAGGCAGGATTCGAACCTGCGACCGAAAGTTTTTGAGATCTGTGCACTGCACATCATATACTTCTGTTAGCTGGAAATAAATTTCGATACGGCAGGTTTAGCGTTCGAATAACTGTGTCAACTTCGCAGTTGATGGTAGCGGCAATCTGCATACCCATAAACAGAACTTCAGAGCGAAGATTGAGCGTCCCTGTGGACTTTGCTGTGGTTTGTTAGGGAATGAAGGTAGCGCTGAGTACGGCAGTGTGACCAACTACGAAATGTTTTCCCGAGGCCCAAGCGTCTTTGAGTCATTACTTTCGAGTTTACCTTCGTATGTGATGAGATAGGGAGGGAGGAGATGGCAATTCAGATGAGCTCTAGAGATGATTGACGTCTTCCAGATAAAATTGTCCAGCATGAATTTCACTTCAATGGAGTTTATAGTGCATTATGCTGAAAAAAGTGAAGAAGCTGCCTGGTATATCAGCCTAGCAGTTTTTCAAAGTAATCAGCAAATTGTAATCTCAACCTGGGATTATGGCTTCACAGACGGCTAGCGTCCCTTCTGGCAACTTACAGAACTGCCAACATCAAAAAGTTTTAATATCAACACGACTGAACCATATTATGAATTGAACTTTTTTTAACTCTTGTATTTTCCATACAATAGTTTTTCAGAATAGACAAACTATTTGTTAATGACAAATCCACTCACATGGATTTTATGGTTAGAATCATTTGTGCTCACTAGTGTACATAACTGAGGAAATTACACGTACCAACTAGTGACTTCAAATGATGATTATTTCACAGCAAAACGATGTCCATTTAGGCTCAACTTCAAATGGTCTGCATTATTTGAATAGCAGATAGTGTATGAATCCGAAAAAATAATTTGCATTACCAAAAGTAAAATTAAAGAAAAAGATAGATCGACACGCCAATGAATGCAGCATTCAGTAGAGGTCGAAAGGTTACAGCACGTAATGCCATGACATAGTCATACATCCAGAAGACGTTAATCGAAACTATTAACGCGGCATTAGTTTCTGTTGCTTTACTCATTTCTACAAATTAAAAAAAAACTAATGACTCATGTTCCACTGCACATAAGTCAATTCTCAATCCGTTTCAGTTATTTTTTTCAAACAAAAATTACGCGCTTTACTTCAGCAGGCAAAACCTTACTATCAGATTTGATGAAAACAATTCAGAGTACCACACAATTTGAATTGTTTTGATAACATGTGATGGAAGGAGTTTGCTTTCTGAAATTCATCGCGTGACTTTTCTTAACAAATAAACAAAAATACAAAACCGAAACAATTTTTTTTTATGCTACCGGTTAGTTGCTGCTGAGGATTTTCTTACGAATGTTACGAGATACTACTGCTACTCTTCACGGAAAACAAGTAGCTGGTTTAAATTTCTTCAACTCTATCTTAATGGTGAAAGTAACGGTATTTCTTGGGTGATCACTTTTAATGTGCAGCGACATTTAAAGAAGCAAGGACAAAGCAGTCATTCCTGCTGTTCTGGTCTCAGAGAGATTTTTTTATGCTCGAGTGTTGGCAAATCCGTGCTCCCGCAAACGTGCTTTTGGAAACACATGGATGTTTATCCGGAAACTACTCCAAAACATACACTTCGCAGAAGCAACAGTACGACGTAGCGCTTAGACCTGTTAACTGTTCTGCGGTAATTTATGGGCGGCTTTTGATGTTACCGCCATTGCCCAGAATGCTTGGTTCTCAGAATTTTCTGGAGACCGCAAGTCTGTTTGGCTAAACTGCTAGCAAGCGTGTCCGTCTACAACTGTCGCTGTGGTCTGCCCCAGTTTCTTCACTCTTCGTTTCGTGCGTTAAAAGTAGCATTCTCTTACGGAAATTTTGAGGTAAAAATTATGAACAATGGTGTTTTGGAAGTATGTGCCTTCGTTTCTTTGTATTCTATGAGAAAATGAAGAAATACTTAACGCTGCCATGCGGATACGCCAGTCAGTGGGTGAAATTCGAGGAAAACTTGAAAATGATGTGGTTTTCTCCTGTCCGTTTATTTGGTCGGTAGAGGTCGAAGAAGTGCACCAATTTTCTGCGTAAAGCATTTCCTTCTCAACGGCCTTCATCGGGAAGTTTGCAAACTTCCGTAGTACCTCCAGGAACGTTCCCAATTTGCCTACATCTTAACGGATACCAAATCATTTGGCACATTACGAATCTTTGTATTGTCCTGAAAAATGATAAGAACGAGTGAAATTTGTATGCACACAAAAATCTCAACGTCTCTAATTCGTAATGATTTCAGTGGTTCGGCAGGCCCCTTTGAGTGTTACTATAACCATTACTGCACAGAAGATTGCAGCGTTTGATTTGAACTAATAAGCAGCATTTCGAATAGAAAGACAATGGTTTTATCTTTTGAACCCCAATAATATTTACCTTACTGTGTAAAAAGTCGATTCCCCATATTCTCCTAGGTAGGTGGTCCAGATTACTTGCAGATCAGACACGATCATTTCGTCGCTGCCGTTGCTGCTGGATCCAAATTTCATCTCGTGTGACTATTCTGCTCAAATACCCTGCTCTCATTGAATGCGCTTGAATACCAGCAGAAGTAACAGAGCTCAACACATTTGCTGCAGTTTTTATGAAAACTGAGCACGTCTTAGATGCTATGGTAAGCAGACCCCCAACTCAACTGCGGACATTTAGGGTCTTAATCTATTCGCAAAATTTTTGAAGTTCTCCGTGCCACATACTTCCTCTCATACATACTCGCTTCTCTGTGTTGCCTCATGCTGTGAATGAAAGCTTATGGTCAATTTATTCTCTTAGCGCACCTTCTACTGAAGCAACCAAAATTTTGCTACTACTCTTTCGGAATTTCTGACAATAACCTAAGCTGAATTCATTCTTTATTTCCATTTTATTTCTTCGATGTCAGGTTTTCAGCACGAATTCTGTTTTAATAGAGACGAACAGGGATCCATTTAACTCAAACTTCTACGAAAACTGAAAGAATCTCCTGAATGCGTTAAGAAACAGTTGGTCGACAGAGAAGACAGCAAACCAAGGGGTTCTTGCATGGCTCCTCAGTATTTACACAGCCAGAGGCACAAGACACTGGCGAAACTACATGAAATGTGAGACGTCATTTCCTTCGGACACCCAGTTTTATTAAAAGACACAGTTTTTTGTTTATTTAAAGTGTATACCAAAATGAAACGTGACTTTGTTAATGGATTCTTGCAACGCTACTTGATAGAAAAATTTCGTACTTATTAATAAATTACGAATCTGTGAATGTTAATCGGCTTTCCTGTTACATGGTCATCTTTAGACAATAACTGACTATCGCCATTAAAGACGATAGTACAGAGCGTAAATACATTGAAATGCCATAGAAACTGGTATAGGCATGCATATTCAAATACAGAGATATGTAAACAGACAGAATACGGCGCTGTCGTCGGCAATACCTATATAAGACAAAAAGTGTACGGAACAGCTGTTATATCGGTTACTGGTGCTACAATGGCAGATTATTAAGATTTAAGTGAGTTTGAACGTGGAGTTATAGTCGGCGCACGAGATATGGGAAACAGCATCTCCAAGGTAGCGATGAAGTGGGGATTTTCCCGTGCGACCATTTCACGAGTATACCGTGAATATCAGGAATGAGGTAAACCATCAAGTCTTCGACGTCGCTGCGGCCGGAAAAAATCCTGCAAGAACGGGACCAACTACGAGTGAAGGGAATCGTTCAACGTAACAGAAGCGCAAACCTTCCGGAAATTGCTACAGGTTTCAATGCTGGGCCATCAACAAGTGTCAGCGTGCGAACCATTCAACAAAACATCATCGATATGAGCTTTGGAGCCGAAGGCCATTCGTGTACCCTTGATAAGCGCACGAAACAAAGCTTACGCCTCACCTGAGCCCGCCAATAACGACATTGGACTGCTGATGACTGGAAACATGTTGCCTGGTTGGCCGAGTCTAGTTTCAAATTGTATTGGGTGGATGGACGTGTACGGGTATGGAGAATCCTTGGACCCTGCATATCAGCAGGGGACTGTTCAAGCTGATGGAGGATCCGTAATGATCTTTGGCGTGTGCGTTTGGAGTGATATGGACCCCAGATACGTCTAGATACGACTCTGACAAGTGACACATACGTAAGGATCATGTTTAATCACCTGCATCCATTCATGTCCATTGTGCATTCCGACGGACTTGGGCAATTTCAGCAGGACACTGCTACACCCCACACGTCCAGAATTGCTGCAGAGTGGCTCCAGGAACACTCTTCTGAGTTTAATCACTTCCGCTGACCTCCAAACTCCTCAGAAATCTGGCATGCCTTGAAACATGATGTTCAGAGGAGATCTCCACTCCCCTCGTACTCTTACGGATTTAAGGACAGCCCTGCAGGATTCAGGTTGTTCCTCCAGCACTATTTAAGACATTACTCGAGTCTATGTCACGCCGTGTTGCGGCACTTCTGTGTGCTTGCGGTGATCCTACACGATATTAGGCAGGTATACCAGTTTCTTTGGCTCTTCAATGTAGTGTAGTTTGTAACACATCGCTGAGACGACCATTCATAAGTAATTTTAATCCTCATACGAATAGTTGGGATGGGAGAATGAATTAAACAGTACTACTGAACGTCCTGCGTAAAACACAAGTAAGCGATTTAAAAAAGGCTCTGAGCACTATGGGACTTAACATCTGAGGTCATCGGTCCCCTAGAACTTAGAACTACTTAAGCCTAACTAACCTAAGGACATCACACACATCCATGCACGAGGCAGGATTCGAACCTGTGACCGTAGCATTCACGCGGTTCCCGACTGAAGCGCCTAGAACCGCTCGGCCACCGAGGCCGGCTGTAAGCGATTTACCTTGTGCTAATGCGTGTGTGGGGGGACAAGGAAGGAGCCTCCCAGAAGATTGTACATGTACAGTCAGGCGTCCCCTGGGCAACGGTAAATACTGAGCTACGTCTATAACGACATGTATTCAGAATCTAAAACGAAGAAAAGGCCCTTTTCAGAGCCATGTTTGACAGTCATATCTCTCAACATCGAGGGCATGTCATCTGAAAAAGAAGAACTTATATCCAACACATGTAAACTTCATTCCTGCGACGTCCTGTGCGTCCAGGAGACACATAGATGGCCATCACAACGCCGTCCAAATATTCCTGGGATGACCTTGGTGAAGGAGGTCCCTCACGACATGGAAATCGTAAATTTACCATCAAACACTGAAAACTACGGAAAGTTCGACCAAGCTTTTAAAAGTGCTCTGTTTATTCGGCCTGGTATCGAAGTATCCAACTTTCGAGTTTACACCGTTAACAACACAGAAATCATTTCTGTTACTATCGGAAGCATTACGGTGTCATCAATATATATTTCAGCCAACATGTCCGTCACCCACAGCTAATAATGGGAGACTTTAACTGTCACAATAGAGTGTGGGGCTATCAAGACACAAATGAGGATGGAGAACTACTGGAAAGCTGGGCAGAAGAACACGAGCTGAATCTCATCCATGATCAGAAACAGCCTGCGTCATTCAACAGTGCAAGATGGATGAGAGGGTATAACCCAGACCTCATATTTGTTTCCAAAACCTTGTCCGGGTCATGCAACAAATTCGTTCTAAACCCTGTCCCAAAGACCCAACACAGACCAATCATGCTAAAGTTTAGACCAGTAATACTGCCACAAAAAGTACCCTATAAAAGACGTTTTAACTTCAAAAGGGCCAACTGGAAAAAATTTGCGGACACCTTAGACATTGAAATCGTAAATTTACCATCAAACACTGAAAACTACGGAAAGTTCGACCAAGCTTTTAAAAGATTAGCAAGACTCAGCAAACCTAGAGGCTGCAGAACACTCTACATTCCTGGAGTTTCCAACGACATGAAACAAATATATAACGAATACCTGGAGCACTACAGCATGGACCCTTTCAGTGAAGAAACCATAAAACTTGGGGATCAGCTAATTGAAACGACAAACAAAGACAGACAAGAGTCCTGGAAACATACGTTGGAGAGTCTTGACATGAAGCACAGTAGCAGAAGAGCTTGAAACTTCATAAAGCGATTTTCCAGCGACCCAGCAGCCCCAAGGATCAGGTTTCCGTAACAGCTACTCAAATCGCACATCAGCTCCTTTTGAATGGTAAACCAACCCAGGAACAGTAAGACTGCCACGTCATATAAGAGGCCACAAGTGACTGAAATACCACCTGATCCATACTTCACTTCAACAGAACTGGAAGCTGCTATCAGTTACTTGAAACCCAGGAAAGCCGCGGGTCCCGATGACATCATTAATGAATTTATGCAGAACCTAGGGCCCATAGCTAAGGAATGGCTTTTAGAACTCTACAATCTCTGCTGGTCAAACGATACCTAAGCTATGGTTGAAGGCCAAGGTAGTAGCTATCCCAAAGCCAGGTAAACCAAGAGATGATGCTAAGAACTATGGTCCAATATCGCTGCTGTGCTGCCATTTCAAGTTATATGAACGTCTTATCTTGAATAAAATAGCACCACAACTATAACGGCAAATCATTCCACAACAAGCAGGATTCAGAACAGGTAAATCTTGCACTGGCCAGGTCCTCTGCCTAACACAATACATAGAGGACGGTTTTGAGAAGGGAGAAAAAACTGGCGTGGTATTTGTCGACTTATCAGCAGCTTACGACACGATAAACCACAAATTCTCCTGGGAAAAATTTTCAAAATGACGGGGAACTACCACCTTACTGAAGTTGTGAGATCACTGATCTCCAACAGAAGATACTATGTGGAATTTCAAGAAGAAAGAAGTCGCTGGAGGAACCAGAAGAACGGGCTCCCACAAGGTAGTGTTTTGTTCCCCCCTATTTTTTAATCTGTATACAAATGACCAACCAGTTGGACCGACAACAAGAAGCTTTATCTATGCTGATGATGTAGCCATTGCATGCCAATCTAGATCAATCAAACAGACTGAGAGAAGCCTAACAGATGCCTTAGAAGTACTAACTGAATATTACAACGGAAACCAGCTGCGACCTAATCCAGCAAAGACGCAGACTTTTTTATTTAATCTAAACAACAGGAAGCAAACAGGGAATTACAATTGGAATGGAACTCAGTTAAACTTCACCACTGCCCAAACCCAGTTTATCTTGGAGTCACGTTAGATCGAACATTTTATTACAAGAAACACGTAGAAAAAACTAGAGCGAAAGTCAACACACGGAACGGCATAATCCGTAAACTTACCAACTCGCACTGGGGAGCAAACCCTGAAATTCTACGTGCATCATCCCTGGCATTGTGCTTTGCTCCAGCTACAAACCGTGATCTCCTTTATATGTGTTCTGGAATAGCTCCCCCACAGATCAGACGGCAAACGTTGGCGATGGCCGAACGAAGCAGGCAGTGTGAAGATAGAAGACATCCCCTGTACTCACCTCAGCCAGTGGAGGCAAGACTTAAATCTAGGAAAGACTTCATAAAAGTTGAACGTCCACTAACCGAAAGTCAGTCTACAACTAGAGAATCAATGTGGAAACAGAAATTGGATGAAGGCAGTCTGAAAAGTTGGAACATTAAAGAAAAACTTCCTGCTGGATCACAATTGGAATGGAGAGTCTGGAAGAGCCCAAATAGACTTAGATGTCAAATCGGAAGATCACAGGATAACCTGATCAAGTGGGGATAAGCCGAAGAAGAGCCTTGCCAATGTGGAGGAAAACAAACCATGACACACCTGCTGACCTGTCCATCTTTGCTGGCCCCATGCACTTTCCAAGACCTGTGGTTGGCCAACGACGCTGCAGTGAAGTGTGCCGAACACTGGAGAGAGATATGAGCCTTGTTTTAGACAATACTGACGACTTACAATATGTGAATATCATGAATGTATATATGAATGTATAACTATCATTTATTTGTATTTGTAATCTAGTATACATAGCGTATTAATTAATTACAGATGTAGCTCAGACACGATTAAATAAATAAATGCGTGTATGTAAAATTGTTATAAAAGAAGGTTTTTTAGCGACGCCACGTAATATGAAGAAGTACTGCAACAGGTGAAACTGCTTTGTCTAGGCTGAGTGGCCCACTACAGTACAGGGCAACAGCACTCCGGCGACCATGCAGTGTCGGGGCGCCTCTGCTGAACAAGAAAGATGGCATCTAATTATGTACCGTCAGTCATCGCAGTGCATTTTTTGTTGACTTACGTGAGACATTCAAGCTGCGCCAGGCCAAGATGTGATTCTATTTTGTACTGACTTCAATCTTAACCAAAGCTGGATAGGAAAGATATGTCGCGTTGGGTGTAATACACTGACGGAAATAGATTCTCAGCACCAAGAAGGAGTAGCGCAACATAAACGAAAGTTTGTACGGGGGTTTCTACATGTGAAAGAAGTCTATTTAAATTTCACGCCAGTCTCATAAGAGTAGGGCTAGTAAATCCAATATGGGGATGCAAATCAGTTTGGCTTTAAATACACGCTGTTACGCTCGTGACCGCTAGTTACCTTTGAGACTGAGCGTGGTGAGCTGATATTAGTCAAGAATGGCTTTAAAGCTACAAAGACTCTGCTATAGACGGCGGATGTGGCCGAGCGGTTCTAGGTGCTTCAGTCTGGAACCGCGCGACCACTGCGGTCGCAGGTTCGAATCCTGCCTCGGGCATGGATGTGTATGATGTCCTTAGGTTAGTTAGGTTTAAGTAGTTCTAAGTTCTAGGGGACTGATGACCCTAGATGTTAAGTCCCATAGTGCTCAGAGCCATTTGAACCAATTTGAACTGTGCTATAAACACCTCAGTGAGTTTGAAATAGGTCTAGTAATAGAGCTATGAGATCCTTCTGCGACACTGCAGAAAGACTTGGCAGGAATTTAGCCACTGTACGTGGTTATTGGTAGTGGTCGTAGCAAAAAGACCGGCTTCAGGACGGCCACATGGCACTACCGAGAGGAAAGACCATCGTTTTCGGCGTATGGGTCTAGCGCATAACACTGCATCTGCAACAGCAATCTGAGCAACACTTGGCACCACGATGACACAACAAACTCTTACAAATAGATGATTTCAAGGAAAGCTTCAATCCAGACACCTTGTATCGTGCATTCCACTCCCTAAATCGCCGCCATTTGCGACTTCAGTGGTATCAAACGAAACTCACTGTACGACAAGGCGAAACTCTTTTGTGTGTTCTGATGAAAGCTGGTTCTGCCTCGGTGCTAGTGATGGCCGTGTGCTGGTTAGAAAGAGGCCAGTTGAGTGCCTGCAACCAACCTGTATGCGGCCTAGACACACTGGCCCTTCTGGAGTTATGGCCTTGGGTGTGATTCAGTATGACAGCTGCGTTGACAAAAAAAAAAAAAAAATACTTAGAAGTAATGACTTACAAACGGACACTGACACCTCTGTGAAAAAGAGCCACAGCGCTGCATCCGTCCTATATTGACTTTTGAGTAACAAACCATACTTCACCACAAATACGAGGGGAAACGAGACAGCAAATTCGAAGAATGGGACGTCACCTGCTCCACACAGTATGAAACACAATATCTGTAGGTTCCATTTGTTACGAGTATTTTCCTTAAGGTACTGTTAATAGTATTCAGACAGTTTAACGTTGTCCCGCTCTTTTATGTTCTTTGAACTGGTACACAGGAATCTGATGATGGTCTGTCGATCGAAACTGGTTGTCAAATTAAGGAAGTCTATCAGCAGCTCTTGACGGTAAATCACGACTTCTAAAACATCTGATGTTTAGCTCCTTTAGCGACGTTCGCAATCTCAGTTGCCGACAGACACGCTTTGCTAGCGGCTGCTGATGTACGACGGTCGCTCGACTGTCGATCGCTGCCTCAGTTCACAGCCGAATCCGGGACGGAGAACTGGCAAGAGTTGCAAATGGGCGCGATCCATCAGCGGCGCCCGCAGTTCGTTTTACTCGTATCTCGCGGCTGGCTCGGCGCCCAGGTCGCAGCTCCAGGCCAGAGTCCCTGCAGTCCGGGCTTTCATGCGGATTGCTTCAGTTCCTCGCAGATAACGCCAGGGCGCGGCCCCGGACGTTTTGGAGCGACAGTAGTTTAAACCGAGGCAGGGAATGGAAGTGCATTGCTGATGCTTTTTTGTTTTGCAGAGTATATCGGGGAAAACTGCAGACTTCGTAAGTAGCCCTGAAAAGGAACAGTTCCGAGCTGTTTCTGCCGGGCTGAACTTGCAAAGAGCCGTTCGAAGAGTCGTTGAGCACAGTGAGTCGTACTAGGTTACTACTTAATTCATCGCTAAAACAGACTCCTAGATTGTAATGTGTTTGTGTTGTTCCGTTGCTGTTCGGTCAAGTTTTTGTTAGAATAATTAAATTTTTTGCTGCTGTCAGTTAGCCAAGAACAATCAATGGACCTTTCTTTCTAAACTTTTTACTTCCCGAAGTTAGCAAGATTACAGCATAAATATACTCTAAGGAAGAAAGAAAGGGGAAGAAAACGATGTCACACCATGAAGGAATTATCCCAATGGGACGCAAATCAGCAGATGTGATGTACTTGAACAGGCAAACAAATGATGGTAATTTTATAAAAATTAGATGATTTATTTAGGAGAAAGAGTTCACAAATTGATCAAGTCAATACGTGTTGGTGCACTACTGGCACCTATACAAGCCATTATTCGGCTTTGTATTGACTGATAGAGTTGCTGGGTGTTCTACTGAAGGATAGCATGCCAAATGCTCTCCAATTGGTGCGTACGATCATCAAAATAGCGAGATGGTTCGAGCCCCTGGCAATAACACTCCTTACGTTATCAACTGGCGACCTTGCTGGCAAAGGCACTATCTTGCTGAAACATAAGCCCAGGATGGCTTGCCATGGAAGGCAACAGAACAGGGCTTAAAATATTGTCAATGTACCGCTGTGCCGTAAGCGTGCTGAGGATGACAGCCAAAGGAGTCCTGCTATCAAAAGATATGGCACTTCAGACCACCACTTCGGGCTGTCGGACCGTATGGCACGCGACGGTGAGGTTGGTGTCGCACCGCTGTCTGGGACATCCGCAGCCATGTCTTTGGCCTGGAATCTCATTGATTGGTGTACAATTGACTGGTGTGACGAGTCCAACTACGATTTAACTCCGACGACCTGCGTTTATTTCGTTGCCTGCCAAACCATTCTCAGGCCACGGAGGTCGCCGGACGTCTACCAGTTGAAAACGTTTGGAGCATGATGGGCGGGGACCTCCAACCAGCTCGGGATTCTGATGATCTAATGCAGCAGTTGGACAATTTGGTAAGGTACCCCTAAGGACATCCAACAACTCCATCACTCAATGCCAAATGGAACAAGTCCTTGCATAAAGGCCAGAGCTGGGCTAACACTTTGTTGAATTGCTCAGTTCGTGAAGCCATTTCTCTTGAGTTAATCGTCCAGTTTTTCTGAAACTGTTATCATTTTTTTTATCTGGACGTGTACATCACATCTACCTATGTCTGGCACATTGGGATAATTCCTTCGAATTGCGTCGCTCTCGCTCTCTCTCTCTCTCTCTCTCTCTCTCTCTCTCTCTCTCTCTCTCTCTCTCTCTCTCACACACACACACACACACACACACACACACACACACATACACACGGAGTGTATTTTAAAGGAGGAGTAAAGCAGGACGTTGATTTAACATTGTCCCAGGTAGAGAGAGAGGATTTATGGGTAGTCAATATAACTACGTGAAAGAACTCTTTCTATACTCGTAGTACGAATGAGGGGCAGTCGTAAAGTCCAATTATCACTTCTAAAATAATAAAGTTTCGTATTAATATTCTGTATATTTTCAGTAACAAGATATAACTGAAACCTCCGCGGCACAATACAGCAACTCGCCACGTGGGAAGAAAAGACGAGGTGATGCATCTCAATGTGAAATTGAAGTATCATAAGTTAATAGGTTAACTCCATTAGAAGAAGAAAAAACTGCAACAGACCACGCTGATTTGCTGGAAGTGCACGACAACAATGCACGAGCATATAACAAAGCTTTTATGTGGCGCGAACGCCGTCAGAGCTGTCAAACAAGTCTGAAAGGTAAAGAACGGCATTGCAGAGCATATCTCTGTGACAAAATAAGAGTCACAAGACAAGTGGAGGCCTGTTGCTTGAAGATACACCAGTCAGGTCACTTTTCGACGTGTTGCGCGACATTCTAAAAAATGTTTCAGATGGCTCTAAGCACTATGGAACTTAACATCTGAGGTCATTACCCCCTCGACTTAGAACTACTTAAACCTAACTAACCTAAGGACATCACACACATTCATTCCCGAGGCAGTATTCGAACCTGCGACAGTAGCAGCAGCGCGGTTCCGGACTGAAGTGCCTAGAACCGCTCGGCCACACGACATTCTGAACACGACAGAAGTTGCTTAACTGCTTCAGCCATTAACACTGAAAAGCCAAAGAAATTATTACATCTGTCTCATATCATGCATGGCCATGCGAGCACACAGAGGTGCCACAACACGACGTGGCATGGACTGGACTCGTGTCTGAAGTAGTGCTGGAGGTAATCTACACCACGAATTCTGCAGAGCTCTCCATAAATCCTTAAGAGTACGAGGGGGTGGAGATCTCTTCTAAACAGCACGTTGCAAGGCATCCCAGACATGTTCAGTAATGTTCGTGTCTGGGTAGTTTGGTGGCCAGCGGAAGTGTTGAAATCCAAAAGAGATTTCCTGGAACACTCTGTAGCAATTTTGGACGTGTGGGTTGTCGCATTGTCCTGCTGGAATTGTCAAGTCCGTCCGAATTCACAAGGGTCATGAATGGATGCAAGTGATCAGACAGGATGCATACGTACGTTTCACCTTTCAGGGTCGTATCTAGAGGTATCTGAGGTCCCATATCACTCCAATTGCACGCGCCACACACCATTACGGAGCATCCACCAGCTTGAACAGGCCCCGCTGACAATTTGGCCAGGCAAAATCCCCACTTCTTTGCTACCTGTGAGATGCTGTGTCCCATCGCTCATGCGCCGACTGTAACACCACGTTCAAACTCATTTAAATCTTGATAAAGCGCCATTATAGCAGCAGCATCCGATCTAAGAACTGCATCAGACACTTGTCTTACATAGGCGGTGCCGATCGCAGCGTCGTATTCTGCCTGTTTACATATCTCTATATTTAAATACGCATTCCTAGACCAGCTTCTTTGGCGTTTCAGTGTAGGTATAAGGCCTACCGAATTGAGAAAGCAACGGGAACGTTGCAGCTATGTCAATCCACTGCAGACGATTTCTTTAGTTACCTAACCATAAAGGACCAGATATAGAAACAAACTAAGTGGATAGAACTGACATGAAAATCAGCATTGGGCGTATTTTGTTGTTTTATTGTCAGAAAAATTGATTTTCGGTCCCTTCGTGACCATCTTCAGTGCTGTCATACACAATTAAAATTGGTAGGCACTGGTATAAAGCTATAACCACAAGCTTAGAGCGATCACATAAACTGAGACCGCTTTTTACATCGTTTATGTGATCGCTCTAACCTTGTGGTTATAGCTTAATACCAGTGTCTACCAATTTTAATTGTATATTACAGCAGCTGACAATAAAACAACAAAATACGGCCAATGTTGATTTTCCTTCCAATTCTATCCACTATTTGGTCGTGGTGCACACAACACGCCATGGAGTCGCCAATCAACAAACTAAGCGGTCTATTCATCGCCACCTACAAAGACGAAGACTCTGAAATCATCAGGCACGGTGACAGTGTGTTTTGGGATTGCTGTGGTAGGGTGCTAAATAATTCAGCTCGTAAGGGGGAAATTGTAACAGGAACATGCAAGCGACATACCCTGACGAAGTTACGGGTTTTTGTCCAGACGAACAAGTCCACAAGTGTGTCCACGACAACGCTCCAGCTTTTTGCACAGGTACTCAAGATGTTCGTTTTTACAATCAAAGTCAAAGTTTTATTTGTCTCCTCACATGGTATCCAGCGACTTTCCAGAATTATGAGCTTATTTTCAAGACGGAACATGTCCGGAACACCCAAAATGCAGATTTTTACAACTAACATCCTCGCCACCGACATGAAAAATATATCTCTTTGAAGTGTGAGCATGTTGAGGAATTCTAACAAAAATGGTCGCAGCTTCAATTTTTCAGCATATTTCTCCAACGTCTACTGGTACGTAAAGTGGCTCAAAATTGCCATAAAAGAGGGGAAATGAGGGAGAAGGGGAGGGAGGAGAGAGAGAGAGAGAGAGAGAGAGAGAGAGAGAGAGAGAGAGAGAGAGAGAGAAAGAGAAAGAGAAAGAGAGAGAGAGGGGGGGGGGAGAGTACGAAATGTACTGTACTAGAAAAAAGAAATGTCTTGTAGAATATAGTGCGAGGCATACAAGAATAGTTAATTTGACAGTCAAAGAAGTCGATAGGGAAAAGTTTAGGGTGGGAGACGGCTAACATGGAAATTATACACTGGTGTGCAAAACTTAACCACTAAAGTAACTTTCGCATGATGCGTCACTGTCAAGTTACTAAGCTAGGTAAAACTTGTATCACACATAGAAAAAATACTACAGTATAGTACAGAAGGTAAATGGAAGAAATACATACTGAGACGAACAGACATGACACTTTCGTTCGCATACAATAATCGCCATATGAGAGTACCTTATGCACCCAGGAAGACTATCGAAAGTGATCGGTTTGGAGGTCCGTGTTTTATGGTGTGGGAGGCATAATGTCGCGTGGGCGTACTGACCTCAAAGTCTTTGAATACGGTACATTCATCGGTCAATATTATTGTGACACTGTGCTCCTTCCTCATGTGAGTCTCTTCAGGGATACATTCGGCCCTGACCTCATTTTTATGGATGACAGTGTGCAACTGCATGGAACGGCGAAGGTGGCGGAGCTCTTGGAACGAAAGGATATTCGGCGAACCGACTAGTCAGCCCGTTCCCACAATTTAAAACGCTTCCCACTTTGTAAAGCCCGTCCCACTTGGGGGAGACACTTTGCAACACTTCCGCGTGCACCAACCACCATCCAGCAGCTTTACAAGGGCGCTGTTGGAGGAAGAACGCTCTACCACAGGAATTCCTTGTGCATAACATGGATTGCCATCCGTGGTGATCACAGATCCTACTAAGAACTACGTCCCGCCATGTCCAGGTGACCATCATAAACCACGGTGATTTCAGTGTAATTATGATCATTCAATAAAAGTATTTCTGGTCGTCTCATTGGGTATTTCTTTCAGCTACCTTCTGTACTACACTGTGGCGGTTTTTTCAATGTGTGGTCCCAGTTTCATCGAGCTATGTTACTCGCCAGTGACACATCATGCGAAAGTTACTTTCGTCCTTAGGCTTGGCCCACCAATGACATCAAGAAATACTAGCACGGAGTGGAGATGGATTTTGCGAAAAAAGTCGGCAGTCGTCTAGTTGATCGAATAATACCGCTACCCACCTTAAGTAATTCCAAGTAACCACGCCACGGAAAGCTTTAATTGGTCAGATAGTTACATTAGCATCGCTGCCAGACATAACGAAAATATGTAAAACATTGGTTGTTGTGGCTGAAGGGGGATCAAAAACTTATCCAGAGGTGGATTGCAGGATCATATAACATCATCTCAAACCTCATCAGCAGTTTTGAATCACTATTACTTTATTTACAAGGAAATATATCAATCTTTCTTCTATACTGAAACTTTTAATCGCTCGGCAAGCTTAAAATTTCTTATTACCATCCTCATGCAATAGGGGCTAACCGATTTCACTACCCTGTGATACCTGCACCTTTACAGAACAGGCGCATAATAAAAGCGTTTATCTGACATCCTTGAACAACTATGAATGATTTGGCAGATGTCAAAGCAGAGAACACTTGTCGTTATCACACGCGACGAAAGACACATCTCAATCACTTTATGCCACATGAGCCTCGCTCACGGTGTAGCCCTTCCCTTGATATTGTATTTGTGCGCGCGCACTTACTTTCAAAAAATGTTGCCGACGTTAGCTTATTTATAAACAAACACTACTCCCCATGTGCACTTAGCGATATATTTCATGTACTAGTGGAGAAATATAGCTCATCTTGTGATTCGTAATCAATGAAAAGAGAAAGAGCAGTTTGTTTAGTTACAACAGAAAACATCCTTGCTTTTATAATGCACTCTTTACACGCTTATCGTGATTCTGACTTGCTCCACGCCGCAACCTGCCTCATATTAAGTCTGGCTCGCACACGATGTGGAAGTGCACCCGTGCGCAGTACCCGATCCCGTGGCAGACGCTTACTTTCCCTCGTCTGTTTTTTGAAAACAGTAGGACTGATTGCACCGCCATCTTTCATTCATGGACTGGCTCATGGTAGCGAGCTGCAGCCTAACATTTCTACCACCTCTGAACGTTAAAAAATTCAGTTTAATCTCTCGCATTCTGCAAAGCAATAAAAGGAATGCACATAAATTTACTCTCTACGGCTTATCGTGTTACGGGCAAATAATAGATTTATCAACTCGGGAAGTTAGAGCTGTGATGAAAAATGCGGGTCGCATCGGCTCGTGGCCTTCCGGGTCACAATTCTGTGCAGTTTATTTCCAGAAGCTTCAGTGATTCTCTACACAGATATAGCACTTCGCTCGCGTACGGAAACAATTTCTACTGAACAGCGTCAACAGGTGTTTCAACAATATATATTTGCTTCCACATATAGTGACGTGAAAGGGAAGGTGATTTTATTATGTCGCACAAAATATTATTTTTTCATTCCTAGAATATATTTATATAGACTATTAAAACATGACAAGAAACAAAATAGAAATAAACAATTGCATACACACTTCTACCTTCGCATTACATACATGCTGTTTATTGATCACCCAGAACATTATAACCACCTACCTAATAGCCGTTATGATCAACTCTGTCACGAATATCAGAGGCGACGTGTCGTACCATGGAGCAATGAGAATTTGGTAGGTCGCTGGAGGGAGTTGGCACCCCATCTGCACACACAGGTCACCTAATTCCCGCAAATTCCAGGGAGGGGGACGACGAGGCGTGACGTCACGTTCAATCACATCCCAGATGTGTTCGAACGGGTTTAGATCTGCCGAGTTGTGGGGCTACTACATCAATTGGAACAAGTCAAGGTGTTCCTCGAACCACTCCATCACATTCCTCGGGCTTGTGACATAGCCCATTATTTTATTGAAAAATGTCAATGCCATCGAGAAAGATGATTGCGATGCAACCAGTATATCATAGTCCTTGGCCGTCAGGTTGCCTTTCACCCACTGGACTCATGGATGCCCACGTGCATGTTCCCCATAGCGTAATGGAACCACCGCAAGCTTATCTCCAACCCGCAGTACAGGTGTCCCCCTGGAAGACGAGGAATTCGCGCCCTACCATCGGCATGATGAAGAAGGCATCGGGATTCAACTCTCCCACTGCACCAACATTTAGTGCCGACCGTCACGCACCCATTTCAGTCGTAGTTTCCGATGTCGTGGTGTTAACGTTGGCACGTGTAGGGGTCGTCGGCTGTGTAAGCCCTTCGTTAGGACTGTTAGGTGTACGGTGTGTCCAGACACACTTTTACTCTGTCCAGCATTAAAGTCTGACATTATTCCCGCCTCAGTTCGCAGCCTGTCCTGTTTTACCAGTAGCCCACCCTACGACATCCATTATCTGTAATCATGACGTGTGGACGTGGTTTTAGCTCGGTTGCGCCACGTGTTGAAGATAACTCACCACAGAATTCCTCGACCACCCTCTAACGCCTCAAATCAGTGCATGATCATACAATTTCTACGTGTTTTGCAAAGTTTGCTTTATTAGTTGTGCTGAATGTTATTCTTGTAAATATGTTGTAAAGTCACAAATGCTGTTTGTTATTTAAGATGGAGAATACGCATGTAATGTTAACATTTTGAAAGTAGACACGCTAGCATAGTCAGGGAAAAGGTATTGTCAAAGATTGTAATAAATTGTAAATTCATTATCGCTGGGCGAGCGAACGCTCCAAAAGTAGTAGCAGTTGGGAGTCGCGAGGAGAGGATTGGTGTCGTTGGTTGTGGGTGTTAGTCGGTGTGGCTATGCAAAAGTGCAGAGACAAAAAGTCTTTTCCGAAGTGCGGAACAGTGAAAATTAAATTAGTTGAGTTGGCGGATGTTTAATGTGGGCAAGTTATGGCAGTTATTGGGGACAGTGCAGCAAGAGTAATTCACATAACATCAGGAATACTGTGGGCCCTTGTTAGTGGCTATGGTATGGCAAGAAGATCCACCTGTGCCCTATTTACCGATAAATGAAGCCCCTCGACAAACCAACAGCATCATGAAGTGAAGTAAGATCTAGACTTTTTATAACTAGAAGTATAATAGACTGACCAACGTAGTTGGAATTTTATTGCTTAAATAACATTGTTTTCGTACATATTGTCACGTAAATAATTTTTCTAGTTCTTTATCCAAGTAGTATACATCCTATCTCTTTGTATGAACCGAGATAATCAGAAAATGAACTGAAAATGAAGGAACATTAATTTAGTAGATTATCAACACATAAATTTTACAACTTTTGTACAATTACGTAATAATGAAAGCTTTGACTGCAGTATGAATAATGTCAGAAACAGAATGATGTAAAAGCCAATATTAATTCATTTGCTAAAAATAGTGTAACTTTCATAATAAGAAATTGTTAGTAAAACTTTACTTAATTTGGACAGTGAATTTCATTGTCAAAGCACAGTTCTAATTTATAGCTCGTCGTATAATTTGTAACTTTTATTGCCAAGTAATATCAAAGTAACTGTTAAATGCAAACAATCTTTCTGCTTGCTACAATTACGATAGTCAGTCTTACGGTAAGTAACATAATAAAAAAAGTTTTTGTCCACAGCCAGTAAACAACCTTAGTTCATTTGATCTTTGAAAATTATTATGATATGTTGTATGTGTTTGCTAACTGATTATTATCTGACTACTGTGACTTGTGTGGTGTGAAGTACTTGAAAGTGTACGTTAGATAGTGTTCCTGCGTCATGACGCCAATAACTGTTCTCACGTAAGATTGCTTACGAGTGTAAAGTTCAGTTTCAGTTCAATTATTCTTGTTCCGCTGAGGAACTGGTGACCGTTGCTTATTTCATTAACGACATACTTTGAAAACCTTTCTTCCAAATTTTCCGCTAACTATTGTTAATTAAAAACTAATTTACGTAATTAAAAATACACATAGTTAACCAGACTTCGTTTCTAATCGTCATAGCTAAAATACTGAGCAGTGGCGATTCGGTTATAACTTCATCTACTACTCTCGGTTTAGCATTATTCGTCGAAGTAGATGCCTTTCCCCCACAGATTAGGGACTTTAGGTACGGTCATATAGAAAAGCCTAAGTAGCTGGAGAGGTAGGAAGGCTGTAACCCGAAAAGTCGTGTGGTTTCAGAAATGCCCGTGCTGAGCCTCGAGGTCGTCACAATCTGCCCTCCGTCTGATCTGGCTGATCAGTGTATGCTAAAATACAGTATTTTTTTCTATTTTTTTCCTTGCGTCATCCCGTGTCCTCACGGGTTCGGCATGATCGTCTGGCTTTGGTAGAGGATGGTCAGATGTCCTTCCTGTGGCCAGCACTTAACCGCGCCCCGCCCCACACCCCTCCCCATACTCATTAAGTAGGGATTTGTATGCCCCATCTGTCCGCGTCTAGTGTGTACAGGCTGAATTTACACTTCCCACAGTGCGATGCCGAACCGAATCGAGCAATGGCTTTTCCAAGTCCAAAAATTCAAAAGCCCGACTTGGCGTAATATTTAGCCGGACATTTTGCCCTAAAAACCGAACTAGGCACTTTACACAGAAATAGTCATTTGGGAATTTTCGGTCGAGTATTAACAATCTTCTCTTTTCTTAAAATCAGTTTTTCATATTGCGGAGCCAAAGCAGTAATATATTTCTTTAAAGTCAGTACCGCCATTAGACTGTTGTTTATTTACAGTGTTACATTTACAAAATCATGATTTTGGCATTTTACTTGATAATGGCACTTTGAACCAGATTCATGATTGCGTAAGTGTAAATGTAATATTGTAAATAAACAACAGTCTAATGGAGTACTGACTTTCAAGAAATATTAATAATCAATTAGTGTTTAGCGAGCTGGAAATTTAACAAAAAAAACTCTAAATAGCTTTAAGCCTTATAATTTTGCAAGTTATGATAGCAACTAATTTCTCAGCTTCCTTAACTGCTGTCTTCTTCCTAAGATAATCTTATGTCAAAATGTGAAAGGTGTTCATTGATAATAAACAATTATCGTCTCTTCCGGGACGGAAAATGCAAAGATTTTCAACATATTTGGTCATTTCAGTTAGATTTATAAATAAATAACAATAATATGTAGTTAAGTATTAATATCCGTTTTTGATATGACTGTATCATGAACTGAATTTCCTCATTTAAAGAGAACTGAAGGAGCGATCTGATTTACTTGCTAAAAACATTCAACAGTCTAGATAGCAAAAATATTTCTTTAGTTATGACAAACCTTTTATAATGTGCCGATTTGAATCCACACAACATGGTATGCTGTTCAACGTAAAACGAATACGCTTCACAACAAAAAGAGAGCAAACAAACTCTATTGAAACCGGTTGTTTTAAATAACGTAATATTTTATGCGAAGTAGGCTCCTAACTTTTTTTTTTAAAAAAAAAAAGAAAATAACCTTTGCTTTCCTTCTAAACCATTTTGTGGAACTATTGACAGGATAATTTTCAATTATAGAACATCATATTTGTGATTGCGTCGGTTTACAGTTAATTCTGTTCCTTTGTCCGCTGGGAGCTTACAAAAGAGCACAGCATTTCGAGGATGTCATTGTAGATTGAAATAGCAAAGTAACATCCGGCGAACTTCAGTAATTCCATATAAAATGCTTCATTGTGATGTAATATTAAGTAAGCTGTCCACTTTTCATGAACCAGAAGCTTTGTAAAGTCATCGCTTTTTTTTACGAATTTCGCGAAGTTTCCGCGCTCATCGAAGAATTTGCTTTCATCCAACATTTTTTCTAGACAAGCACCGTTCGTATATCGATACATATCCTTATAGCATACTCCTGATTCTTCCTTATACTTATTTCTTGCGCTTACGTCACTTGCATGGAACGGGTCTTCATTGCGCCTTTTCTGCTTAATCGCTAAAAGACCTAACAAAAGCCAGACTTGTATATATTTGGCCGGACACGACCGTAAAAAACCTAACATATCCGATTAAAGCCGGGCACCTGGCAACCGTAGATGCGACGAGACGTAGTCACAGATGAGTTTGTGTTTCGTGCTATAGTTTGCAAATAATTTCTTGCGATGGGCGTCGAAAGGCTCATTAATAATGTGCGTGAACATCACAACAGGAATCTGGTGCGTAAAGCTTGCAATGAAAAAGCGAAGATTATGAAGAAGATCATAAATACAAAATTCAAAATAAATAACTGCAAAAGTTCCAGAAATAAGTTAAACGAAGAAATTGTATTCTATCACATCTAAATTACGTATATATTTTTACCTTTTTCATAATGAAATGATTTCACTGTAGTTACAACATTCAATCAATTGATCATGATCCATGTTTGCATTATTGACGGCTGAGATAGTTTGTGAAGGCCTCTTTCACACTCATCGCTCTTCTTTAAGCAATAATGTTTGCTGTGTCGTTTTGAAAGCATGCTGCCAAAGCCTTATTTGAGATGTCCAGGTCAATAAATAACTGAAAGTCGACGTCCGGCTCGTCTTTATCGATTGTTATATTGCGCAAGACGCATACGGACTGGATAATAATGTCTACATGTCCAATTGAAGTTCCAATTTCGTTTCTGAGAAGACACCACTTGCTTCCTATAATTCCGACCGTGTGTTCCACTAACGTCCGTGCTCTTGGTAATCTCTTGTTAAATAACAATTTTTCCTCACTCGCTGAAAGTCCAATATGGGAACGGCTTCATGTCCAATCAACACTAATAGAGCATTTACTGAGATAGTGGGTAGTTCTCTCGGTAGCGGCCAGTTTTGCGGAAATTTCAAACAAGAATTATACAAATCACTTGCCCTAAATGTGCCGCCATAAACTCCAACGTCAATTGCTATTGATCTGCAGTTATCAGTGGTTTCAGCTAGCAAAGTATACAAACAAAAAGAGGAATTATAGCACGTTCTCGCAGAACCGGGGGTGGGATGGTTTACTCTCTACTTGTCGATTCCCTTGAACTCTGAGAGCACAGTTTTTTTTTTTTTTTTACAAAAAACGAATTTACTGGGGCGAGGAGAAATGACATCGTTCCAAAACTGCTGAGCAGCTGCGCTACTCCCCGTTCGCCAGATCGCGCCATGGAATCGCAATACTGTGGGGAATCTGCTTCGCATCGCATCCCGGGCAATATAAATTCTGGCTATGCGTGAGAGTGTTTTCGAAATGTTTGCGAATCGTAACTGATGCGGGATGGGAGTACCAGCAACGTATTCACTAGGCGGGTCCAGAGAACGGCCTAAAACGATATCCATGCCGGTCGGCTCACGTCCTCAATCGTTAATCCTCCGGGCCGATTCGTTTCGGAGTCAGCGCGCTCCCTGAATCCCGGAAGCGGTGCGCCAACGCACGCAGCTATCCGGGTCGCTCAACAATACACTACCCAGTTCTTTTTAATAACAAAACAACTAACTGCGATTCCATTTCTGCTTAAGAATTTCGCTAAAGGCTGTGGAAATATCCAAAAACAACCTCGTTAGATCAGGCATGAATATCCGGTATATAAAGACTGAAACAGTAAAATTATTAGACGCAACCTGCACAATTCAAAAAAAAACTCTACCTCTGCAGTTCGGGATATCTCTGTACAATTTCTGATGCAACTGTTACTCATGTCGTTGTTATTTACATAGGACCTCAGACCTAACACAAAATTCATCCATAAGCAGCTAAAAGCTTTGCATAGGAATGCCTTACGGAAAGAAGTACGGAAGAATTTAAAGTTTACCTCTGCTTTAGACCGATTATTGCTTGTTCTGCAGTACTGGATAAGTTTAAGTTTAACAAAACTGCCTTAGTATTTCTTAGAAGGGGGTTATGTCCATGTGTCAGAAGAGGATATACTGCAATCGCTATTGTAGACCATTGCCGGAAAGCCCTTTTAAGAAGTGGGAGAGCTTACCTGAACAGTATGTTCGAAGGACAACGGAATAAGATTAAGCTTCATCAGAATACAATCAGCATTTAACACAATCCAAAATACGGAAACCTTACATCGAATAAGCAGGAAGCACAGCGTCACACCTCCGTGACACCATTACAAAAGAGGAAGAGTAGCTTTCATTCTGCCTGTGTCGTTGACGTGTGTTCGGGTAAGTTTGAAATTGAAATATATATATTTCATAAAGTGAGAGGAACTAGATATACTGTTTCCTTACAGAGAATGCGTAGAAAACTGTTGAGTATTGCGACAGACGATCTCTAGAGAGAACGACAATTCAGCGAATGTGCAAAAATTTGCCATTTGGAGGGCACTGGAATTCTACGCAGAGAGTAAGAAGCGAGCATGCAACGAGGAACCCAAATGGCTCTGAGAACTATGGGACTTAGCATCTGAGGTTATCAGTCCCCTAGAACTTGGAATTACTTAAACTTCTTAACAGCACACACATCCATGCCAGAGACCGGGTTCGAAACTGCGACCGTAACAGTCGCGTGATTCCTGACTGAAGCGCCTAAAACCGCTCGGCCACCGGGCCGGCGCTACGAGCGGAGTGAACTAAAAAGATGTTCTGAAAGCTGTTGCTCACAGTCCACACGTTATCTCCAGAGAAACTGTGAGTGCGTCCAAAGTAAGTCGTCCCAGCATTCTTCGTATTTTGTGCGCAAACAGCTTGCAGAATTATGGAATTTCGTCTCTCGTTTCTGACGTGTGACCTGGAAACAGTTTCTTTCTTCAAAAATTTCTCTGTACAGATGAAGCTACTTCTGCGAATGATTAGAAACAGAATGTAAGAAATAAGAATTACTGGACGGCTGACAATCCGCGCTGGCTGAGGCAGGTTGAACATCAGGGCGCAGTTCAACGGGAATGTTCGCTGCGGGGTTGTTGGAGAGTACATGACGTACTTTATTGAAGAAACTTTAACAGGTTGAAGATGCGTACAAATTCTTATCGTAATGCTACCGGCCTTCCTTGAGGCGATAGCGTTTGAAATACGTATACCGGCGCAGTGGGTGCGTAGCTCACTACTCGCTTTTCACTAGGTAAGCGCTCAACCAGGTCTTTTCTGCTCGATGAATAGGACGTGAATGTGTTATCAGTTGGTCTGAAACCTCGACTGATTTGACGCCACTGGTCTTTTTACTCTGTGGTGAACTCAAAGATGAAGCCTATGCCCAAGTTCCAACGATGCACCGATATGAAACATTGGGTTGTTGCGGTATGAGCGGGGTATTGAAGGAATCTCTTCAGTTTCTTCAGAAGTCGCTTTGGCACTGATGTGTGGTCATTTCGCGCAT
Source organism: Schistocerca gregaria (assembly GCF_023897955.1). NCBI lineage: Eukaryota > Metazoa > Arthropoda > Insecta > Orthoptera > Acrididae > Schistocerca > Schistocerca gregaria. Next base: position 800,960,743 of record NC_064920.1, read on the forward strand.
TGTACGAAGTAAACAAAATTTTAAGGACTTGTTTATTACGACATTCTTCAATGGTTCAAATGGCTCTAAGCACTATGGGACTTAACATCTGAGGTCATCAGTCCCCTAGACTTAAAACCACTTAACTAACCTAAGGACATCAAACACATGGAATGATAATATAAAGTTGATCGTCAGTGAAGCAGATGTCAGACTGAGATTCATTGGAAGAATCTTAAGGAAATGCAATCCGAAAACAAAGGAAGTAGGTGCCAGTACACTTGTTCGCTCACTGGTTGAATATTGCTCACCAGTGTGGAATCCGTATCAGGTAGGGTTGATAGAAGAGATAGAGCAGCGCGCTTCGTTACAGGATCATTTAGTAATCGCGAAAGCGTTACGGAGATGATAATTAAACTCCAGTGGAAGACTTTGCAAGAGAGACATTGAGTAGCTCGATACGGGCTTTTGTTGAAGTTTCGAGAACATACCTTCACCGAGTAGTCAAGCAGTATATTGCTCCCTCCTACGTATATCTCGCGAAGAGACCATGACGATAAAATCAGAGAGATTAGAGCCCACACAGAGGCATACCGAAAATCTTTCTTTCCACGAACAATACGAGACTGGGATAGAAGGGAGAACCGATAGAGATACTCAAAGTACCCTCCGCCACACACCGTCAGGTGGCTTGCGAAGTATGGATGTAGATGTAGACGTAGATCCATGCCCGAGGCAAGATTCGAACCTGCGACCGTAGCAGCAGCGCGGTTCCGGACTGAAGTGCCTAGAACCGCTCGGCCACAATGGCCGGCCCATGCTCTTTGGTGATTTCCATTTTGTTGCTGTACATGATGTCAGTTTGCAATGTAAGTGTGTATATTTAGATGAAATTCGTAACCCGAAGGTACTATTTATCAAATGTCAGACCTCACTTTGTCACGAATCCTTTCAATTTTTGACGTGCACATTTCTTTTAAGGTTCTGCCACAACTAAGAGACTTATTACCAAAGTTAGCTGGTGAATCATCCGCAGATGCCACTTCCCTTGCCTTCCAATTGCTATGCGAGTCGAAATAATGTGGCCAAGTGCTGTTAGCATCAGTTTTAAATTATCGTTTCTCCACAATCCCGCTTTCGCAATCATGCCCTCTTACTTGCATCAAGCTGCAGCGCTCCATCAACCCGACGCGACACTTCCGTGCAACAACACGAACTTCCGCATATGACAGCAGTCGGTTTCATATTAAAACAGGTAAATCTTAAGTTAGGTCGCCTCGGTAGCTGCATGGTTCAAAAATGGCTATGAGCACTATCGGACTTAACTTCTGAGGTCATCAGTCCCCTAGAACTTAGAATTACTTAAACCTAACTAACCTTAGGACATCACACACATCCATGCCCGAGGCAGGATTCGAACCTGAACGTGACCTTTATTAATCTTCGAACACATCTGTCGCACCTGAATAGCCTGGAATGTGTTTGGTGTGCTGTTTCAGTTGGACGATATCATCAAAATAAACAACCTGACGATGAAGGATGAACCTACTCTCAAGGAGAAAATTTTGTAGCAGATTAATGATCCTTAAATTTGTTTTTTAATGTTGTGTTAAAGATACTACATGTCCCTTCATTTTCTAATTTAAGTAAATGCATGTAATGATTACTTTTAAATTAGAAATCTACATCTACGTGGTTACTCTACAATTGACAGTTAAGTGTCTGGCAGAGGGTTCATCGTACCATTCATACTACTTCTCTACCATTCCACTCTCGAATGGCGCGTGGGAAAAAGGAACACCTAAATCTTTCCGTTCGAGTTCTGATTTCTTTTACTTTATTATGACTATCATTTCTCCCTACGTAGGTGGGTGCCAACAAAATGGTCTCGCATTCGGAAGAGAAAGTTGGTGATTGAAATTTCGTAAATAGACCTCGGCGCAAAGAAAACAGCCTTTGTTTCAGTGACTACCACTCCAACTCTCGTATCATATTAGTGAAAGTCTCACCTTTATAACACGAAACGAGCTGCCCTTCTTTGTACTTCTTCGATGTCCTCGGTCAATCCTACCAGGTAACGATTCCACATCGCGCAGCAATATTCCAGCATAGGACGGACAAGTGTAATGTAGGCTGTGTGTTTATTGGGTTTGTTGCATCTCCTAAGTGTTCTGCCAACAAAGCGCAGTCTTTGTTTCGCCTTCCCCACACTATTATCTATGTGGTATTTCCAATTTATGTTGCTCGTAATTGTAATTGCTAGGTATTTAGTCGAACTGACAGCCCTTACATTTGTGCGACTTATCGTATACCCAAAATTTATTGTATTTCTTTTAGTACCCATGTGGATGACCTCACACTTTTCTTTGTTTAGCCGGCCGCGGTGGTCTCGCGGTTCTAGGCGCGCAGTCCGGAACCGTGCGACTGCGACGGTCGCAGGTTCGAATCCTGCCTCGGGCATGGATGTGTGTGATGTCCTTAGGTTAGTTAGGTTTAAGTAGTTCTAAGTTCTAGGGGACTAATCACCACAGCTGTTGAGTCCCATAGTGCTCAGAGCCATTTGAACCATTTTTCTTTGTTTAGTGCCAATTGCCACTTTTCACACCATACAGAAATTCTCCCTAGATCATTTTGTGACTGGAATTGATCATCTGATGATTTTACTAGACGGTAAATTACAGCGTCGTGTGCAAACAATCTAAGGGGGCTGTTCAGAGTATCATCTAGATCATTTATGTAAATCAGGAACAGCAGAGGGCCTATGACACTACCTTGCGAAACTCCAGACATTACTTCTACTAAATTATTTACCATCTATCACTACGAACTGTGACCTCTCTGAGAGGAAATCACGAATCCAGTCACACAACTGAGACGATACTCCATATGCACGCAATTTGATTAATAGTCGCTTGTGAGGAACGGTATCGAAAGACTTCTGGAAATCTAGGAATATGGAATCGATCTGAGATCCCTTGCCGGCCAGTGTAGCCGTGCGGTTCTGGGCGCTTCAGTCTGGAACCGCGTGACCGCTACGGTCGCAGGTTCGAATCCTGTCCCGGGCATGGAAGTGTGTGATGTCCTCAGGTTAGTTAGGTTTAAGTAGTTCTAGGTTCTAGGCTGAAGAAAAATCAAGACACGTTCATAGGATTTGTCGACCTGGAAAAAGCTTCGACAATATAAAATGGTGCAAGCTGTTCAACATTCTGAAAAAACTAGGGGTAAGCTATAGGGAGAGACGGGTCATATACAATACGTACAACAACCAAGAGGGAATAATAAGAGTGGACGAACAAGAACGAAGTGCTCGTATTAAGAAGGGTGTAAGACAAGGCTGTAGCCTTTCGCCCCTACTTTTTAATCTGTACGTCGAGGAAGCAATGATGGAAATAAAAGAAAGGTTCAGGAGTGGAATTAAAATACAATGTGAAAGGATATCAGTGACTCGATTTGCTGATGACATTGCTATCCTGAGTGAAAGTGAAGAAGAATTAAATGATCTGCTGAACGGAATGGTCTAATGACTACACAGTATGGTTTGAGAGTAAATCGGAGAAAGACGAAGGTAATGAGAAGTAGTAGAAATGAGAACAGCGAGAAACTTAACATCAGGATTGATGGTCACGAAGTCAATGAAGTTAAGGAATTCTGCAACCTAGGCAGTAAAATAACCAATGACGGACGGAGCAAGGAGGACATCAAAAGCTGACTCGCTGTGGCAAAAAAGGCATTTCTGGCCAAGAGAATTCTACTAATATCAAATACCGGCCTTAATTTGAGGAAGAAATTTCTGAGGATGTACGTCTGGAGTACAGCATTCTATGGTAGTGAAACATGGACTGTGGGAAAACAAGAACAGAAGAGAATAGAAGCATTTGAGATGTGGTGCTATAGACGAATGTTGAAAATTAGTTGGACTGATAAGATAAGGAATGAGGAGGTTCTACGCAGAATCGGACAGGAAAGAAATATGTGGAAAACACTGATAAGGAGAAGGGACAGGATGATAGGACATATGCTAAGACATGAGGGAATGACTTTCATGGTACTAGAGGGAGCTGTAGAAGGCAAAAACTGTAGAGGAAGACAGAGATTGGAATACGTCAAGCAAATAATTGAGGACGTAGGTTGCAAGTGCTAATCTGAGATGAAGAGGTTAGCACAGGGGAGGAAGTCGTGGCGGGCCGCATCAAACCAGTCAGTAGACTGATGACCCAAAAAAAAAAAGTTCTATGGGACTGATGACCACAGATGTTAAGTCCCATAGTGCTCAGAGCCATTTGAACCATTTTGAGATCCCTTGTCAACAGCACACTGCATGGGAATAAACACCTAGCTGTGTTGCACAGGTACGATATTTTCTGAATCCATGTTGGTTATGTATCAATAAGTCATTTTCTTCAAGGTGATTCATAATGTTCGAGTATAGTATATGCTCCAAAACCTTACTGCAAATTGAGGTCAGTGATATGGGTCTGTAATTCAATGGGCTACTCCTATTTCCTTGCTCGAATATTGGTGTGATATGTGCTACTTCCCAGTTTTTAGGAACAGACATTTCGTCAAGTGAGCGGTTGTATATGATTGCTAAGAAAGGCACTATTGTGTCTGTATACTCTGAAAGGAACCTGATAGGTATACCATCTGGACCGGATGACTTTATTTTCTTAAGTAATTTAAGTTGTTTCGCAACAGCTCAGTATCTACTTTTGTATCATTCATGCTAACAGCTGTTCTGGTTTAGAATTCTGGAATATTTACTTCGTCTTCTTTCGTGAAGGAATTACGGAAAACTGTATTTAGTAACTCCGCTTTAGTGGCGCCATCCTCGGTAACATTTCCATCGCTATAGCGCAGTGACGTAGTGACTGTTTTTTGCCATTGGTGTACTTTACACACGACCAGAATCTCTTTGGCTTTCTACCACATTTAGAGACAATATTTCATTGTGGAAACTGTTAAAAGCATCTCGCATTGACGTCCGCATTAAATTTCGAGCTTCCGTGAACTTAGCCAGTCTTGGGGATTTTGCGTTCTTCTGAATTTGGAATGCTTCTGCAACAGTGTTCTGATGTGTTTTGTGTACCATGGTGGATCAGTCCCGTCTCTTATCAGCTTATGCGCTATGAATCTATCCATTTCTGTCGATACCGTGAATTTGGGCCATATCTGGTCTACACTTATATAATTAACTTGGAAGGAATGAAGACTCTCTCTTAGGAAGGCATCAGGTGAATTTTTATCTGCTACTTTAAATAGATATATCCTGCGTTTATTTTTAGTGATTTTGGTTGATATGGTTTCGAACATCTCTGCAATGACCTTGTGTTCACTAATCCGTGTACCCATCAGGACAGTCTCTATTAGATCAGGATTATGTGTGGCTAAGAGGTCAAGTGTGTTTTCACAACCATTTAGAATTTGTGTGGTAGCATATGAACTAATTGTTCAAAGTAATTCTCAGAGAAAGCATTTAGTACAATTTCGAAAGATGTTGTCTGTCTACCACCGGCTTTATGATGTATGTATCTAAAGTATTGTAAAGGAATACGTTTCACATCCGAATGTTTTTGCCACGGTATGGGTGCCCATTGCTTCTTGAGTGTCTTACACACATTAAAAGAAATATTTCGCAGTCTGTATAGTAAAGGAGACCTGATTTAACAATTTTTTATTTATTTTTTCAAAGTAAACACCAAAGTCAGAGCGTGCCAACAGTGACTTACAATAAATGATGTCATGAGCCAAACTCGGTAACCTTGCCGGTCGTTGGAAGCTGCGGAGATTCGGCGGATAATTGATAAAAAAAACAATTACTCAAAACAACGACTTAAGTTTTCAGTGGCATATTACAATACTAAAATGTATTGTCCTCCAAAATTTCTGTTCTGAAAGTTATTTCACCATCCAGTGTCGGGAAGACTAATTTGATGTTATCGAATCGGTGCAACATACAAACTCTTGCGAAATAAGAAGTGGTCCGTCTTAAGTTGAAGAATTTTGCTTTAGTTTACAGCAACTACAGGTGAAGTTTCATGGCTGCTTTAATCGTTAGTCGTTAACGCATTTCAGCCGTAAAAACTTCCACGAGCATTTCTGAAAAAAAAAGGTTTGTTGTGAAATATCTGGAATACATCCATAAGGGGACTGGAAGGTTCTCTGTACACGTATAGCCTACTGTTGACATGGTTGACGTGGTTTACCCCTGTTGCAACTTTTAATGATCATTGGCTGACGATGAAGAAAAATGGGAGGGGTGAGGTAGGACTACTTTTGATACGTTGTAGAGTCACCTGTTGTGCGCCTCTGTGTTCGTATGGTCAGTGCACTGACTGACGGCCGTACGAATTGTTTTTGTTAATGGGAAAAAAACAACAAACTATGTTGAGCTGATGAATTAGTAATAAAACACTATTTCTAACTAAAACATATATCCAGTCCGCATGACGTAACAAAGAGGGTAATGCAGCAGTAACGTGTGGAGGAGTGCTGTAGCAAAACTGTAAAGCGTAAGAAATTACAGTGGTTCGAGAACACGTGATATTGAAAGAAGCACGAACCTAGATGCTGTCGTAGATGTAGCAGTAAATGCCTTTTGGCGGAAAAGCAGCGTTGCCAGAGCAGTGGCGGAGGGTCAAGGGCCGGTCACGTGACACTGCGGTGGCGCCGGACAAACGGTGTGGGTCGCTGCTGAGCCGGCCAGCACAGGGAGAGGAAATCCACGGGCGGATCCTTGTCTTGTCTTGTCTTGTCTCCGAGCTGAGCGGGGGGCACTTCTCGTGGGCGCCGAGCCGTGAGTAAGAGATAGCCGGGGGCTGCTGGCCTAAGGGGTAGAGAAGGTGGAGGGAGGGTGCAGAGGGGGAAGGGTGATACGGCGACGTAGAGCGCGAGCACCCTTCAGAACAGTCCTGAGCTTATGCTTTCTACTAGAGAGCACTGGTTAAAAAAACACAAATGTTACGATTCCTATGTCGGTAACTATCAAGGAAAACAAGAGCGAATTCATCTCAAGGATGTCAGTGAACCGGCCGCGGTGGTCTCGCGGTTCTCGGCGCGCAGTCCGGAACCGTGCGACTGCTACGGTCGCAGTTTCGAATCCTGCCTCGGGCATGGATGTGTGTGATGTCCTTAGGTTAGTTAGGTTTAAGTAGTTCTAAGTTCTAGGGGACTGTTGACCACAACAGTTGAGTCCCATAGTGCTCAGAGCCATTTGATGTCAGTGACGATAATTGATGCATCCCTATCGATTCCTCCCAGGATGGGTATCGCTCACGCAAAGAGTTTAGGCCTCCCTTTAACAGCATGTGCACTCTTTGCCTTGGGAAGGGTCTTACGTTGCGTGCAAAAGGAAAAGTGGTCTGTGCTGGGTGTTTGACTGTCGAATATATCCTTTAACACATACAATTACAGCAGACTTCCACAAGAAAGAGAAAATCACAATTTTTTGCACAATACTATTAACCAAATTAATTGTGTATGAATTCAACAAATCGCCCAACACTGACACATAAAAGGTTGAAACAGTCAGTGTGGAAATTCGGCACTTAAGTCACGACTGTATTAGTTAATACCTGAGTAATGATACAGCGAGTGAACAAATATTCGTCGTTCAGTGCTCAGAGAGTGCATGCTGGCAGCCACGCATTTCGTATACGCAATGAGCAATTCCACGCTTTAGTTAACCGCACAAGTAACGGAGTACAGTTTGTCACTGACATGCCGCTTAACACCCTAAGCGCCTAACCAAATTCAGAATGCAGGTAATCTACGGAAATTTAGTTCAAATGAAATGTCCAGCAGGTTCTGACTGTCAGTTAGACGGAAGAGACGAGATCAAGACAGCAGTCTTCGGCACGGTCCGGACAGCGTGCTTCGCACAACGACCCGTTGGGCCAGCAGCAGCAAGCTGCGCTCTTAAATAAATTTTGATGGTCGCAATAAAAAAGAGGAGTTAAGACTCCTGAAGTGTTTTAAAACTGTGGATTGAAAATCTAATATTTCAAAAGACAAAATAATGTAAAAAATGAAGACCAGTGTGATAATTAGACAAAGAAATCGTTTAAACCTCCTAGCAAATTGCGTGCCAGAACGGAATAGAACGTAAACCATTGTCTATCATTAGCAAGTGCTCCACTAAATGTCTTATCCAAGTACGACTCAGGACCACTTCACAGTCTTACTTTCGTCAGTACGTCTTCAGCTACCTTCCAAACCTACTAGAAGTTCTCATGGGTACAGTGTAGGACTAGCAGTCTTGGAAGAAAGGGTGCTGCGGAGAAACAGTGTATGCACGTCCTGGGGGTACTGTCTTTAAAGTGCATTTTCACTCTTCAGGCGAGTGTGCACTGATTTGAAACCTCCTGGTACATTAAAGCTATATGACGGTGTTCGCGCTCGGGTACCTCACTTGGGAGATCACTTGACCGCTAGGAGAGCGTTCGGCAAACAGTTTTAATCCGCCAGGAAGTTTCAAATCTGAAACACCACAGTAGAATGAAAATTCATTCAGGAATCTAATTGTTGTGCCAGTTGTCAGAAATGAGGCAGATGATTTTGCTGTTCTCCACAATGATTAATGAAAGAAACTCTATTTACTTTTTAATGAGATGGCAGCAGTGGAACGGTCAGGGTGTTTTGAAAACGGGAAATAACGCGGAGGAATAGCCCAGAATATATCATATTTCGAATCGACAGTAGCAGCAGTAACTCTCAGGTATAAGTAATAATGCAGACACGGTAAGAGCCTCTCTCACTGTGCGCCGAACGCCGTGGTGCTGGAAGTGGCGCAGCCCAGGGTCTGCGCGGGATCTCCGGCTGCGGCGTCTTCGTGGCTCTTGGAGCGCGTACTGTTTGCAAGCCGCGCCAGATCAAACAGCGAAGTTGCTCGACAGCTCGGCTCGAGCGTAATTTAAATTGCATGAGTTGGCTGCACTGTTGGGGGAAGCTCGTGAGCTGCGCCGGGCTCACCGCGGGAGATTGGCCACCGAAGTCGCTGCGGTGCCATTTGCGGGAAATCTGTTGCAAAACTGCGAACCACAGGCTGTTTAAAGACCCGTGGGAAACTGGAGTCCTCAGACTGCAATTTAGCGTCTTTGAGAGCCAGGCGAAGACACAAGGAAAAATATTAAAACGATATTTGCTTCTCTTAAATTTTTGTGTCTAATTCTCCTTTCACTGAAACTCTAGAGTAAATACTTCACTGATGGAGAGGTGAACGTTTGTACCTTTGCAATACAGAGCTAACCATTATTAACGACGCAAGATTCAGGAAGTCTAAAAACAAAATTATCTCTTCTAGCTTCAAAGCATAGTAAATATAGCCGGAGAGAGGGGTAATTACTCCTTAAACCACCAGCCCCTTCAATGGCGAATAATGTCTACCATTCCGCATTGCAAAATGAAATGATGGAGTGCGAATTGAATCATTTCGCTTTACACCCCACACTCTGCCCTCCGCTTTCACTCTCTCGACATTGCGAAATCGCCTGTCCTCAAATGTCCCGTCATTTTTCGAACAGATGACAATATGAGTGTCAAGGGCTGTCAGATTTTTGATGGAAAGCATACTGCTATTGCTACGACTGCAACGAAGCGAGGTGGAGAGATTTAAATCCCCGTGCAGCCATTCTGTGGCTTCTCTAACTCTGCTTCAATAGTTTAAAACGACATGCGTCATGATTTTTTTCCGATAGGACATCACCTTTCCTAAGATTATCCTATCTCAGATTGCTTGAGTTTCACCTCTAATGACCTCTGTAAAATTGCACCTATTAATTTCTTCCATTTTTCAGGTGCGTATGCCTGCATCACAACGAATAAGGTTCATTGCACCTATTAATTTCTTCCACTTGTCTGGTGCGTATTTTTACATTGTGTAGTAGACAAGAAACTCAAATGCACCGAGGTAGCAATTGAAGCTGCGTATGAGATTATTTGGGCGAAGCTCAGTATCAAGGGTGGACTTAAAATAATAAACATAAAATAATAATGGAGTCCACCTGTCGCCAGCCAGACTCGTGTCCTGATGTAAGCGGAAACCTTAGGGAAAACCTCAGCTCACTTGTACGTAAGTTCCCTGATCATACTACAATCGTCGGTTGAGGTTTCAATAATCCAACAATTAATTGGGAAAATTACAGTTTTGTTAATGGTAGGCTGATAAGACATGCTGTGAAACCTTACTAAATGCCTTCTCTGAAAACTACCTAGAACAGATAGGAACCCCACTCATGATGGAAATATATTCGATCTATTTGCAACAAACAGACCTGACGTTTTTGAGGATGTCCACATGGAAATTTGTATCAGTGTCCATGAAACGGTTGTGGCAACAATGACTACCAAAGAACAAAGGACAACTAAAACAAGCAGAAAGACATACATGTTCAGTAAACTAGATAAAAAATCAATAGTGTCTTATCTCAATGAGGAACTTGAAACCTTCAGCACAGGGCAGGAGCGTGTACAGGAACTATGGCTGAAGCTTAAAAGAATAGTTGACCTTGCAATGGATAGGTTTTTACCCAGTAGAACAGTTCATAATGTGAGGGAAACTCCATGGTATACAGTCACTGTAAAGAAACTTCTAAAGGAACAGAAAAATTCTGCGTAATAAGAGTAACACAAAGCGTAGGGCTATAGATAGATATACGCTGAATGAAACGCGTTTGGTTGTCAAGAGAGCAATAAGTGATGCCTCCAGTGACTAAGGTAGCAATATATTGTCAAGCGATCTTTCACAGTACACAAAGCAATTCTGGTCTTATGTAAAACGTTGGTACACAGTCCCTGGTGAATGAGAGAGGAACTGAAACTGACGATAGCAAAGCTAAAGTCTAAATTATTAACTCCGTTTTTAAACAATCCTTTAGAAAGGAAAACCCAGGTGAACTGCCTCAATTTAATCCCCGTAGCACCGAAAAGATGGATGAAATAGGTATTAGTGTCAGTGCTGTTGATGTATCGTTAAAACTGATCAAAGCTCCAGGGCCAAATGGACTCCCTGTAAGATTTTACACTGAATTTGTGGCTGAGTTGGCCCCTCTTCTAAATATAACCTTTCGTAGATCCCTCGAACAAAAATCCATGCCCAGTTCTTGGAAAACGGCACAGGTCACACCGTCTACAAGAAGGGTAGTGGAAGCGGTCCACAAAACTAACATCCAATATCCTTGATATCCATTTGTTGTAGAATCCTAAAACATATTCTGAGCTCAAACATAATGAGATTTCTTGAACAGAATGACCTCTTCAATGCCCACCAGTATATATTTCGAAAACTTCGATAGTGTGAAACCCAGCCTGCAGTTTTCTTACATGACATACTGAAAGCGTTGGATCAAGACAATCAGGTATATGCTGTATTCCTTGATTTTAACTACTGCAGTGGGAACGGATCACCGGGAGTGGATAGTGGACAGAGGGGAAAGAAGTTCATCGTAGAATGAATCATGTTGTGATCGTGTCCTGATACGCTGTCATCCAGCTGAATTTGCTGCTGAAAATAAGCACCACAACACGGACGTAGGTCGTAGAAAGTGGCGGAGATCGACTGTGCCATGAGTGCCGTGGCATCATGAAAGCTATGGACTACGTGAACATTGTTACCGACCACTTGCATTCCTTCGTGCCTCACGTCTTCCCCAACGGCGATGGCTTCTTCCAGTAAGATAACTGTTCGTGCTGTAAGCCAGAATCGGACTACAATGACTTGAAGAGCATGACAGCCAACACACTTGCCCAACTAATATGGCTGATCTGTATCCGATGGAACACATCTGTGGTGCCATCGGGTACCAGTTTCGAGCCCACAACCCACCAGTCTACATAACCTGTGCCAACACATCTGCTGCCACATACAGAAAAGCACCAAGGACCCGTCAAGTTCACGCTACACAGAATCGTTGCTGTACTGCGCTCCAAATATGGGTCATCATGCTCTTAAACTGCTGATCATCATGTTTTGGCTCATCATGGTGAAATGAAGTGGTTGACGCAGGGAGAGGAGGTCGTGACGGGCAGCATCAAACCAATCAGAAGACTGATTATACAGCGAAAAAAATATAAAAATTAGCTACAGATACCTCTTCTATTATACACACATCAAAAAAATGTTTTGCATCACCCTGGTTTCCATAACTCCTGAAGATAGACGTTGGCTGTGGATATTGTATCACAGACATAGTCCCTTTGACTGTTCAGAGATGCGACTAAACCCGCCCTAAGATGTAGACAACCATGTATGTGAAGCGCCTATTAGACGAAGGGGGTCCGACAGCCGATCAGTTCCAGTCACTCCACCAGGAAGAAGGTACACGGCTCGTATTCCCTGTAATTCAAACATGCCTAGACGGTCTGTACCGCGGTTCGATCACGTCCGCATTGTTACTTTGTGCCAGGAAGGCTCTCAACAAGGTAAGTGTCCAGGAGTCTCGGAATGGACCAAAGCGATGTTGTTCGGACATGGAGCAGATACAGAGAGACAGGAACTGTCGATGACATGCCCCGCTCAGGCCGCCCAAGAGCTAGTACTCCAGTGGATGATCGCTAATTACGGATTATGGCTTGGAGGAAACCTGACAACAACGCCACCATGTCGAATAATGCTTTTCGTGCAGCCACAGAACGTCGTTTTACGACTAAAACTATGCGCAGTAAGTTGCATGATGCGCAGTTTCACTCCTGACGTCCATTGCGACACCATGCAGCGCGGTACAGATGGGCCAAAAACATGCCGAGTATACCGCTCAGCATTGGCATCACGTCCTCTTCACCGATGAGTGTGGCATATGCCTTCAACCAGACAATCGTCGGAGACGTGATTTAAGGTAATTCGGTCAGGCTGAACTCCTTAGACACACTGTCCAGCGAGTGCAGCAATGTGGAAGTTTCCTGCTGTTTTGGGGTGGAATTATGTGGGGCCGCGTACGCCGCTGGCTGTGATGGAAAGCGACGTAACAGCCGTACGATACGTGAATGCCATCCTCCGTGCGATACTGTGACGATATCAGCAGCATATTGGCAAGGCATTCGTCCTCGTGGACGACAATTCGCGTCTCCATCGGACACATCTTGTGAATGAATTCCGTCAGACTTGATCTCTATCGAATAAGCCTGGGACAGATTGAAATGGGCTGTTTATGTACGACGTGACCCATCAACCACTCTGAGGGATCTACGCCGAAACGCCGTTGAGGAGTGGGAAAATCGGCACCACCAGTGCCTTGATACACTTGTGGATAGTATGCCATGACGAATACAGGCATGCATCATTGCAAGAGGACGTGCTGCTGGGAATTAGAGGTACCGGTGTGTACAGCAATCTGGACCACCACCTCTGGAGGTCTCGCTGTATGGTAGTACAACATTCAATGTGTGGTTTTCATGAGCAAAAAAAGGCGGAAATGACGTTTATGTTGAGCTCTATTTCAATTTTCTCTACAGGTTCCGGAATCCTCGGAACCGAAGTGATGCAAAACCTTTTTGATGTGTGTGTATTCAAGTGTCCAATTGCGTTAGGGATGTATCCATTGCTAGAAATTAAAGTATGTGACCACCTTTGTACGACGAATGCAGTGCGACGTTCTTGCCACCCAGCTAGAACACAAGGCTGCTGCGGCCCCCTCCTGTGTGCGTCGCGCGGGCCGAGCCGTTCGGATTGGTCCGACCCGGCAGAGAAGCAGCGGAGCAGCCGGCCGTCACGTGTCCCCAGGCGAGGCGGGTGACGTGCAATTACGGCGCGGCTCGCTTGCCCAATAGGACGAGAGGGCGGCGCAGCTCGCAAATCGATTATCTCGATAATTGAATCTGCATCTGCGACGGAGACCTCACTTAGTTAACAGATTTTTAACTCGATGCGCCCTGACGGCAGGCCAAATGAAAACAGTTTTTGTGCCCGACATTGTCTGCCAATTTCTATTATGAAAACCTCTCGGACGGACAGTTACGTGACGTGTGTTTCTGAATTAATGCGACGATTCCCTATATTTCCGTGCCGGAATGTCGGTAACGTACAGACGTGTAACACCGAGATAAGCAGCCCAAATACAATCCAATACGCAGCACTTTCTACTGTAAACCCCGATTTTATCCCATTGTCTCATTTACAAGAAACATATGTTACGAATTTTACATCAGATAACTTAACAATTATTCTCAACTTAGGTGCTGTCCTCTGTGGCACATTTCCATGATGTCGAGCTGAAGACAGGGACATCAGTATGACCAATCCAAAAGTCGATTCTATTGTTTTTTTATAAGTACAGAGTTCACGAGAGGTAAAGATACCACGGAGACGCCACATTTGGAACTTGAGGAACATTAAGATAATTTAGTATAATTTGTTGGTCTACGAGAAGAGTTCAGCAACGCTAATACAATTAATAATGAACAGGCACCAACAAAAATGGAAAAATAAGAGAGGAGTGCTCTGCTTAAAATGAGCGCAAGGAGGGGTGCAATCTATCTCTTCTATTTCTCAACCTGTTATTGTAGAAGAAGGAAATAAAAGAAAACGTGAGATTGAAATTCAGTGTGAAAAGGTATCAATGGTAACACCTACTGATGCCATTGCTGTTATCTGTGTAAGTGAGGAAGAACAACAGAATCTGCTGAATGGAATGAACAGCCTATTGCGTACAAAATACGGATTCAAAGTTAACCAAAGAGAGGAAAGCGGGATGGGAGGAGTAGGGGGAGAAATGAGTCTAATGTCTTCATACTTGGAGACCACGTACGAACGAATCAGTGGGATTCTTTTTTTTTTTTTTTTTCGTAGGAAACACAGTCGTGTAGACGTTTTTGAAAGAAATTTCCGCCATTTTACTGCAGACTGGTTTTCATTTTTTGACTTAGTCTTGACTTGAGCCTTCTAACCATTCTCAAGTGAAACTTGAAATCTCAAAAAATATCCGACCTCTCTAAATGACATGTAATCGTCGAAATAATATTAATCTGGTCTTACAAACCAGTCGACTTATTAAAGGATATGGGTACATATCAGAGACACATAATGCATCTGAAAATGTCTATAGAAAATAATCATTAACGAACTGAACTGTGTAAATACACAATATGCTGTGACTTGCATTCATCACGTCCGTAAATCGACTGGTCAACTGGAACATGAGACCTGTGGCACAGCAGGAAGACGCCTCGCACTGCCAGAAGTCTAATGTTCTCTATGCAGATCGTCGCTACGGATCTAAAACGGTAGTCTAATGATTGTTTTTATGATCTTTGTCTTGAACTGGTGAAAAATTTGTACTTCCTGTCTTTCTACGCGACTCTGTTGCAGTTTGTAAGTACCACAAGCGCTGTGCGCATCGTTTCTTGCTACTTTCCAGGGAAACAAATGACAGAGACGTACGAGAACAATAAATTCGGTAATATTGTGGCGGCTAAGACTGCAGGCGACAGCTTCCGATGCCATTTAGGAAATTGTTCAGATCACCACACAAAAGGTTCTCCCCTGTTCCAGTCTCCTAAATAACCTAGAGTCGAAGGTGAACGCTTAGAATAAGTTTCTTCAGCCGATGGATAGATGGCTACTGCAAGACCGGAAAATAATTATCCTTGCCACTAAAATAAGATGGTCGAGACGGTGTTCATTTCATATATATATATATATATATATATATATATATATATATATATATATATATATATATATATATATATACACGGCCATTAAAGAAGAATACTACGTTTTCAGTCTGTGACAAAACGAGGACAATAACGAAACCACGTGACTATAAATTACGGAGAGGAGAAAACTCTGAAAACGCGTCAGCAAATTGTGTTCAAGTTATAACCTCCATTAACAAGGATATTTGGCTGTGTCTGATGTGCTCCACGAACACTTGCTAGAGGACACTGGCCACTGGTCACTGGGACGAAGCTTCAGTAAACTAGAGTTCCGCCCTGAAGACGAAATTTGATTCGCCGTAATTAGATTTGGATCGGAAGATGATCTGCAGGTTGGGACTAAACCGTAAATTCGAGTAAAGATAAAAAGTGCAAAACCATATCTGTCTTCCTTCATTCACGCCGAAACATGACGATGCACCCTGAATAATAATGATGGTGCAACTGACTGAGAGTAGAATCTTGATCGGAATTGACACGATTTCGTAAGAAACCCATCCATGACGCGTGCAGTGAAACATTACCAAAAAACACATGAACAAAGTTCACGTAAGAGAGAGAGAACATTTTAGCCCTTTCATTAATGAGTTCATTCTAGACCACAAATAACTTTATTTTGCACACAGGACTGGTTTAGTCCCGTTATCTCGCCAGATTTATCAAAATAAAACAATAGTTAAAATACAAGATAAAAATAAAATACAAATAATGGTGCAGTACAAATCATCACAACGTCAAAGGTCTGATACAGTTCATGTCGCCACAGTACTTTGCTTAATTTACAGGCGGTTACAGTCAAGTGTTTCATTTACGTATACAATCTCCTGTAAGTAGGCGCGTCTTCCACAGTCAGTAGGAGGCGAATGTGTGCCTCGGAGTTTCAGTACCTTAACTGTAAAGTTCTGCATTTATTAACTTAGGACATTACACAGCGTTGACAACCAAATACAGAGGCAAATTATTCACAATCTGTAGGCTGATTTCGTACTGGAGAGACACTTCCATGCGGGGAGTTTTAAACATGACGTTAGCATTTGATTCTAACCACGTGTGACCATACACATCGTGCTTATATGTATCTACGTCCATACATTGCAAATGGCGGAATGTACTTTTTGTATCCCCCTCTCCTGTTCCATTCGCGAATGGTGCACAGGAAGGATGACTATTGGTAAAGCTCCGTATGAGATCTAATTTCTGTGTTCCTAAACTTTCCATTTGTATTTCGGGAACGCAACCGTGCAATGAGATAAAACTATAAATAAACTAACCTCTGCTGACCTGCAGCCAGAGACTACTTTATTTATAATACGTAGATACATTTTGTTGCTGAAGACAACAACAACAACAACATGTATCTACGTCCGTATATTGCAAGTGGCGCAATGTACTTTTTGTATCTCCCTCTCCTGTTCCATTTGCGAATGGTGCACAGGAAGGATGACTATTGGTAAAGCTCCGTATGAGATCTAATTTCTGTGTACCTAAACTTTCCATTTGTATTGCGGGAACGCAACCGTGCAATGAGATAAAACTATAAATAAACTAACCTCTGCTGACCTGCAGCCAGAGACTACTTTATTTATAATTCTACGTAATTTTTATGATCTTCTCGTTGTAGTAACTCGGCAAGACACATGTGGCAAAAAGTAATATATCGGCCGACTGTTCTTAGAACGTATGCTCCCTCAATTTCAGCAGCCAACCTTACCGTGATTCACTATGCCTCTCTTCTAGCGTGTGGCTTTGCAAATAAATGAAAAGCACCAGTTTTTTATAATGTTGTTCTACCAAGAACCGACGGAAGATTCTGTTAAGATGACAAATTGTTGAGCATCTCCGTAACGCTCTCGGTCTTTGTAAACAGTCCCATGACGAAACACTGCGACCTGCGATAGATCTTCTCTAGTTATTGTATTTACCCAACGTGTTAAGATAAAGTTGAAGAATGTTTTGTAAGCCATGTCTTTCGCCAATGAATTAAATTTGCTTATTATTTCTCCAACGAATGTCATCCTACTGTCAGCTTTTCCTGCAATTACTTTTATGCGGTATTTCGACTTTAGACCTAACCAGACCGGTTACTCTTGGGTGTCACACATTTGTTACTGTTTATAGTGGTTTAACGTCAATTGTGTAATCGAACACTAATGGATCTCGTTGCCTATCTGCACCTAGTTCATGACATTTATTTACGTTCAGTGTCAGCTGCTAGTTGCAGCACCAATGTCTCTCGGTCTTCCTGCATTTCGCTTCTGGAGTTGCTACCTTCCTATCGACTGCAAATAATCTTACTGAGCTTCCGACGTTATCATGTATATCATTTATACAGCCTGAGTCAGTTGGCCCTACCACTGTGATTTTATGCAGCCCGTAATGTTGCAGCTGGCTGTCATAAACCATGCGCGAGATTTTCAGATTTTTTCACTCGCTATGCGCAAACTATTAGTCCCACAGAAAAACTGAACACTGCCTTTTTGTAGGAGATTTAATGCAGCTAAATTTTGGACCAGGATGCGTTTCCGATAGAGGCCGTAGTTTGCGAGTCGTTCAAGAGAAGCGAAGTGACCTCCAAACGCACTTCCACTCCCACACACTTCCCTCACCAGTCACGATTTCTAGTACGTTGTTCATGGCACTCCCTCCTACCACTGTACATATATTTGCGACTGCACGAATTATTTCTTACATTCGACCGTTTTTTATCTTCACTGACTGGTCTTATTTCGCCAACAACCCAGTCGAGCACTAACAAATTGTAAAAATTGTCGTTTGTGTAATTATACCTAAGAGAGTTGTGAATTTTATCAGCATAAAATAGGAGTAGATAGTAGATCATTGTATTCGTTAAACCCTCTGACTACGAAACTACCGTACTTGTAAGAGTTAAATTTGGACAGAATCGTCATCAAAAAAATGATTCAAATGGCTCTGAGCACTATGGGACTTAACATCTGAGGTCACCAGTCCCCTAGAACGTAGAACTACTTAAAACTAACTAACCTAAGGACACCACACACATCCATGCCCGAGGCAGGATTCGAACCTGCGACCGTAGCGGTCACGCAGTTCCAGACTGTAGCGCCTAGAACCGCACGGCCACTCCGGCCGGCAGAATCGCCATCGTAATTAGTTTCAAGCAACGTTTACAAAATCCATTTTTTTCGTTACACTCACGAGCATGTTTAAATTAATAATGTTAACGAAGTATCCGACTATGCTGGTGGCAGAACAACCCAACAAATAGAGCCAAAAAATATCTGATAGCAGAGATAGCTTGTATAGCCGAAAATTTTAGTACAGTGGTAGCAGAGAGTGCCACGAACAACGTACTAGAAATAATGGCTGGTGGTCAATGAATGTGGGGTGGAAGCGATTTTGAAGGTCACTGTTGTAGTTTTTCTCCTGAATAATTCGAAAGCCGTGGCCTCCATTGACAACCTATTCCAGAATAAAATTTAGGTGCGTTAAATTTCCTACAAGAAGGATTTGCTAGTTTTATTTTTGTAGGCCTAACGGTTTGCGCATGGCGAGCGAGAGGATTATTCCCTCGCTTGGGTTATACAGGTCAGATTTACAGTTCGGTTTGCATAAAACCACAGCAGTAGGGACGGCTGAACCACCATGCATAAAAGGTGAATCAGAACTCCACCGATAAACTTTCAGAGGTGGTAGTATGGAACAAACCATTTAAAAAAATGTGCTGCAAACATGGGGGGCAAGATACGTACCTTTGGGCTATGAGTACTTCTTCAGATTCGATACTATGAAAAAGTACTCTCCTGCAGCTAGCTTTTTGCATTCTTTGTTTTGGGAGTAGATAGTACGGATGAAAACAAGAAAAAAGCTCAGTAATCACGGGCTACAAGATGCATACTTCAAGAGCTATGAGCACTTGTTCAGTAGAAGAAATGTTTCACTGTAAGGAAGATGAACAAGTGGTCACAGCTGTTAAGGTATGCACTTTAGAGTCCATGTTTATTGATATTTTTTCTGGTTTTGATCTATATTACCACCTCTGAAAATATCGAAAGCAAAGAGCTTGCAGTAGACGTTTCACAGTTGCGAAATGAAAAGGTGCTCTTAGCTCTTAAGGTATGCAATTTAGAGCAGAAGTTTACTAGACACCACCTCTGAAGGTTTGTCGGTGAAGTTCTGGTTGGCCCTATATATGGTAAATAGTAACGGCCCTATACCAGTCGCTTGGCAAATCCGAAAATTAGCTTTAGATTTGTCGGTGACGTCCTATTTGCTAGAAAGTCCTGATCTAGCCACAGGTCTGATCCAGTACTCAGCAAGCCCTTATTTGTGTTCATCAAAAGACAATGCGGAACTGTATCGAATACTCACGGGAAACAAAGAATAACGACGACCTGGTAGACCTTGCCATGGTGGGAAGGCCTGCGTGCCTCAGCGACACAGATAGCCGTACCGTAGGTGCAACCATAAGGAAGGGGTATCTGTTGAGAGGCCAGACAAACGTGTGGTTCCTGAAGAGGGGCAGCAGCCTTTTCAGTAGTTGCAGGTGCATCAGTCTGGATGATTGACTGATATGGCCTTGTAACACTAACCAAAACGGCCTTGCTGTGCTGGTACTACGAACGGCTGAAAGCAAGGGGAAACTACGGCCGTAATTTTTCCTGAGGGCATGCAGCTTTGTTGTATGGTTAAATGATGATGCCGTCCTCTTGGGTAAAATATTTAGGAGGTAAAATAGTCCCCCATTCGGATCTCCTGGCAGGGACTACTCAAGAGGACGTCGTTATCAGGAGAAAGAAAACTGGCGTTCTACGGATCGGAGCGTGGAATGTCAGATCCCTTAATCGGGCAGGTAGATTAGAAAATATAAAAAGGGTAATGGACAGGTTAAAGTTGGATATAGTGGGAATTAGTGAAGTTCGGTGGCAGGAGGAACAAGACTTTTGGTCAGGTGAATACAGGGTTATAAATACAAAATCAAATAGGGGTAATGCAGGACTAGGTTTAATCATGAATAAAGTAATGGGAATGCGGGTAAGTTACTACAAACAGCATAGTGAACGCATTATTGTGGCCATGATAGATACGAAGCCCACACCTACTACAGTAGTACAAGTTTATATGCCAACTAGCTCTGCAGATGACGAAGAAATTGAAGAATGTATGATGACATAAACCAAATTATTTAGATAGTGAAGGGAGACGAAAATTTAATAGTCATGGGTGACTGGAATTCTACAAACGAAAAGAAGGAAATGTAGTAAGTGAATATGGAAATGAAAGAGGAAGACGCCCGATAGAATTTTGCACAGAACACAACTTAATCAGAGCTAACACTTGGTTCAAGAACCATGAAAGAAGGTTGTATACATGTAAGAACCCTGGAGATACTAAAAGGTATCAGATAGATTATATAATGGTAAGACAGAGATTTAGGAACCAGGTTTTAAGTTGTAAGATATTTCCAGGGGCAGATGTGGACTCTGACCAGACTCTATTGGTTATGAACTGCAGATTAAAACTGAAGAAACTGCAAAAAGGTGGGAATTTAAGGAGATGGGACCTGGATAAACTAAAAGAACCAGAGGTTGTACAGAGTTTCAGGGAGAGCATAAGGGAACATTTGACAAGAATGGGGGAAAGAAATACAGTAGAAGAAGAATGGGTAGCTTTGAGGGATGAAGTAGTGAAGGCAGCAGATGATCAAGTAGGTAAACACACGAAGGCTAGTAGAAATCCTTGGGTGTCAGAAGAAATATTGAATTTAATTGACGAAAGGAGAAAATATAAAAATGCAGTAAATGAACCAGGCAAAAAGGAATACAAACGTCTCAAAAATGAGATCGACAGGAAGTGTAAAATAGCTAAGCAGGGATTGCTAGAGGACAAATGTAACGATGTAGAGGCTTATCTCACGAGGGGTAAGATAGATACTGCCTACAGGAAAATTAAAGAGACCTTTGAAGAAAAGAGAGCCACTTGTATGAATATCAAGAGCTCAGATGGAAACCTAGTTCTAAGCAATGAAGGGAAAGCAGAAAGGTGGAAGGAGTATATAGAGGGTCTATACAAGGGCGATGTTATAGAAATGGAAGAGGATGTAGATGAAGATGAAATGGGAGATATCATACTGCGTGAAGAGTTTGATAGAGCTGAAAGACCTAAGTCTAAACAAGGCCCCGGGAGTAGACAACATTCCACTAGAACTACTGACAGCCTTAAGAGAGCCAGTCCTGACAAAACTCTACCATCTGGTGAGCAAAATCTATGAGACAGGCGACATATCCTCAGACTTCAAGAAGAATATAATAATTCCAATTCCAAAGAAAGCAGGCGTTTATGGATGTGAAAATTACCGAACTATCAGTTTAATAAGTCACAGTTGCAAAATACGAACGCGAATTCTTTACAGAGGAATGGAAAAACTGGTAGAAGCAGACCTCGGAGAAGATCAGTTTGGATTCCGTAGAAATATGGGAACACATGAGGCAATACTGACCCTACGACTTATTTTAGAAGCTAGATTAAGAAAAGGCAAACCTATGTATCTAGAATTTGTAGACATAGAGAAAGCTTTTCACAATGTTGACTGGAATACTCTCTTTAAAATTCTGAAGGTGGCAGGTGTAAAATACAGGGAGTGAAAGGCTATTTACAATTAGTACAGAAACCAGATGGCAGTTATAAGAGTCGAGGGACATGAAAGGGAAGCAGTGGTTGGTAAGGGAGTGAGACAGGGTTGCAGCCTCTCCCCGACGTTATTCAATCTGTATATTGAGCAAGCAGAAGAGGAACAAGAGAAAAATTCGGAGTAGGTATTAAAATCCACGGAGAAGAAATAAAAACTTTGAGGTTCCCCGATGACATTGTAATTCTGCCAGAGACAGTAAAGGACTTGGAAGAGCAGTTGAACGGGATGGACAGTGTTTTGAAAGGAGGACATAAGATGAACATCAACAAAAGCAAAACGAGGATAATGAAACGTAGTCGAATTAAGTCGGGTGATGCTGAGGGAATTAGATTAGGAAATAAGACACTTAAAGTAGTAAAGAGTTTTGCTATTTGGGAAGCAAAATAACTGATGATGGTCGAAGTAGAGAGGATATAAAATGTAGACTGGCAATGGCAATGAAAGAGTTTCTGAAGAAGAGAAATTTGTTAACATCGAGTATAGATTTAAGTGTCAGGAAGTCGTTTCTGAAAGTATTTGTATGGAGTGTAGCCATGTACGGAAGTGAAACATGGACGATAAATAGTTTGGACAAGAAGAGAATAGAAGCTTTCGAAAAGTGGTGTTACAGAAAAATGCTGAAGATTAGATGGGTAGATCACATAACTAATGAGGAGGTATTGAATAGAATTGGGGAGGAGTTCGTGGCACAAATTGACTAGAAGAAGGGATCGGTTGGTAGGACATGTTCTGAGGCATCAAGGGATCACCATTTTAGTATTGGAGGGCAGCGTGGAGGATAAAAATCGTAGAGGGAGGCCAAGAGATGAATACACTAAGCAGATTCAGAAGGATGTAGGTTGCAGTAGGTAGTGGGAGATGAAGAAGCTTGCACGGGATAGAGTAGCACGGAGAGCCGCATCAAACCAGTCTCAGGACTGAAAACCACAACAACAACAACGTCGTTTATGGGCCGCATCCGTTGGCTGTGTTGGTCGGGTTCATTCTCCAGCCTCTAAATAAGATGGCCGGTCTTCCGTTAATCCGGTTCAGTGCTGTAGTCTTCGCCAGAGTAGTACGGGAAGTTGAGGTGTCTAAAGTGTTGCTTGTATGGAAGTCGGGCGTTAGTGATCCTGAGATTTTGTGAGAAACGGAGGCATTTAGTGGACTGCCATTCGCTAGGTGGACAGAGATATATTATAAGATGGAGGCAAGCATGAGCTAGCTGTTTGATAATCACGAGGTAGACGTTATGTAAGACAATAAAGTCCATTTGTCCCATTGGAAACAGGTGGTGTTTAGAGGCCCTCCTCCTCTTATCCTTAGACTGTTGTCCAGTTTTGTTTATGGAGGAAATACAGGATGGGGCAAATAAAAGAAGCCCGGACCACCTTACATTACCAACATTTTGAGACCACTTGTGGCTGCATGTAGGGAGGAGGAAAGGACCTACGGTTACTTCCAACCGGATGGAGCAACTGTGCATACAGCCGGCCGAACTTTGGATCATATTTACGCAATCTTCACCATGACAGAGTTGTTAGCAGCCTTCAGTCTCGGCGCCACCCTAAATGGCCAGCCAGGTCACCTGATCTGTAAGTGTGCGATTACTTTGTTTGGGAAGGCGTCAAGTCTAAGGTCTTCAAGAACAGCAGCAGAACGTTTCGAATGATACTTCAGCAAGTCCTGGAGCCCAGCTTCGAGCTGCCTTCAGCAACTTGCTGACGAAGGTCTGAAAGTGCCAGGAGACGAATGGTGGTCACTCTCAACATCTTCTGTAGTCAGGTTAGTATTATATCTCCTTTCTTCTGCTTCCCTGGAACTATTTGCCCGACCCCGTGCTACAAATCGTTTGGTGTAGTAACTCATAGTGGTGCTCTAGCCTGAGAGCCTTTTGAAAATAATTGGATTGCTACAAGCCATTGATTAGTAATATAGAAGAAGTGAATGTTGCAACTCTGTCTAGACTAGTAACCCTTATTGCGAGTGATAGTATTAGCTAAGCTTCTGGTGAGACTCCCTGGTTGTATGACCGTAGCCCTCAAAACGTTTCGCCCGGAACTGTGCTCGACATTTTCAGAATGCTCTGTTCCGTAGGTCGGACGTTGGAGAGTGACATAAATACGGAGGTAAAAGGGCGCGGTCGAAGTACTCCACAGTATTTATGTCGCTCTCCGAAGAGCGTTATTGGTCAGCCCACTGACCACCACCATGCAACTGTGGCCACATCTGAAGCAAACCACACTGAATAGGGTCAACAGCATCCAGAAGACAACCACCGAGAGGCTACAGCACGATTCAAGAAGCTGGAGAAAGAGGATCCATGTGTTCAGATCTCCGTCAATCCCAGGGGGAGCAGCCACCCCTATGAAGGTACCTGCAGTTCCTAACCATCAGTCGACAAGACTCGGTGAAACCAGACCATCTCCGAAAATGTCCGACGTAGTTCTGGACGAAATTTTAGGAACTGAAAGTTTCATGAACCACGGTCATACAACCTGGAAGACTCGCCAGCAGCTAAGAGATTCGGTGGTGAAAGCCTTCACTGCATCGTTATCGACTATGCTTCTTGAAAACGAGGAGTCTGTGGTTCTTTTTCCAATCGTTTGGTACCTTGCGTTGCTGCATTTTTTTCTCTATACGAATTTTTTCTGTTGCTGTACCATTAATTTTCTCCATTCCTCGTATGCATATTTTATTTTTTATCAAAACCTATCAGCTGCTTCGTTTAATTTTCACAGAACTGATTTTTTTATTCGTGTCAAAGGCATCAATTACAAGAGAATTAAGAGAAATTAAGTTATAAAACTTGTTATAGACAATGGACATTAACTTGTAAACATGAAAAAGGACATTTTTCAAGAGTTTCTTTACATCACCCAACACCAGTTCGTAATCTGTTGAGCGACTTCCAAGTACATCAGTTCTCATTACCACCGGAGGGAGGTGGTTCTTATTTAGGTTGCCTCCAGCCTAGAGGAGCAGTCTCTACTCTCTTTCTCCACGTGTCTAGCCTTTGGTTTGTGTTGTTGTTTGCATAGACCCTTACAAAAATTTTTCTGGACTTTAAGCGAGACGGTGCTGGCGAATGGCCAAATAATGGATGAGTGTCAGATGTCAAGACTCTACGTCCTTCTGCTTGAGCAGTTGTTTCACGCCTGATGTCGGGCGGAGCTACACTTGATAGATGATAGAGCTGCTACACTATAGTGGGTCTCAGGCACCCAGTGATTATGCGGCACGTCTCATTCAGAGCGGTGTCCAGGTGCCTAGCAAGGCAGGAGTTACGCCAGACATGCGCTGCGTATTCACCAGCAGAGTAGCACAACGCCAAAGCCGAAGGCCGAACAGTAATTGGCTGTGCACCCCAGTTAGATCCCCTTTGTTTTCGCATGGTATTATTGCTTGCGGACACTTTCATTTTTGTGTTTCGACAAAGCGTTTTGAACGTTAGGGTCCGAACTAAGGTCACTCCAAGATACTTTGGGGAAAATGAATGTTCAAGTTGAGTGCCATTCCATGAAATATTTAATTGTTCGATGGCCTGTCTGTTTTTAGGTGGGAAGCACAGGCTTGCTTTTTCGTAGGGTCAGACCGTAGCTTGTTACTTTTGCAGAACCGTCCTAATTCTTCCAGTGCTTCAGACAGCTCGACGTAATGGAAATCCTTTCCTTTAGGTGGCCAATGCGATATCATTCCGGTGTACAGCGGGAGTGGTTGATCATTCGTATACATATTAAAGAGTCCTTGAAATTCCACGAAAAATCACCTGTTGCTAAAGAAGATGGCTGCTAAGGTGATTAAATAGAGTCATTAGTGATGTCACAAAAATTTTCGGGAGTAATTTATGGTTCACAGTGTCGTACGCAGCAGACAGGTCAACAAAGGCCACACCGGTTATCATACGTGATTCAAAACCGTCTTCGATGAACTGGGTGAGACTGAGGAACTGTGATGTGCAGCGTTTACCCACTCTAATGCCAACCTTTTGAGGTACTAGAGCAGTGTCAATTGCTGCTGTTAAGCGGTTCACAATCATTCTCTCCAAGATTTTATACAAATGGCAAAGAAGAGATATGGGATGGTAATTCTTAGGGTCATTGTTCTCTGTATCGGGTTTAAGGATAGCTATGACAGGAGCTTTCCGCCAGACTTTGGGGATGCTACCAGAGCGTAAGCAGTTGTTAAAAAGTTCTACACTCATGCGCATAAATTAGGATAATGCTGATACATGATGAAACAACACTCGGGTGAGCGATTTGCGGTTTTAAATCACGGTGCATTTGACCTGCGGTTGTCGCACCATGGCGCTGGCAGCAGTCCACATACGCAGAGGTGTGTTGACGCATGTCATAGTACGGTGCAGCGAGTAAGAGTGCAGACGTTTTCAGATGTGCTAATGGTGACTGTGTGTTAAAAATGGTTCAAAGAACACGTATTAATGACCTTATGAGGGGTAGAAAACTAGGATGACTGGAGGCTAGTCAGGAAATGTGTCAAAGTGCTACAGTAAGGTACGTCCACAGTGTACAACACCACAAGAAGACCTATATATCACCATCAATGCCCGCAGACGGCCAAGGAATACTGTAGATAGCTTTGCTCGGGATCTTACCGCAGCCAGTGGAACAGTTGTCTCCAGACACACAGTCTATATACGACTGAACATATATGGTCTATTTGCGTGGAGTCCTGCAAGGTGTATTCCAGTGACCCCTGGTCACAGGAGAGCCAGTAAAGCCTGGTGTCAAGAACACAGTACATGGTCATTGGAACAGTGGTCCTAGGTTATGTTCACGGACGAGGCCAGGTATATTCTGAATAGTGATACTTGCCAGGTTTTCATCTGGCGTGAACCAGGAACCAGATACCAACTCCTTAATGTCCTCGAAAGGGACCTGTATGGAGGTCGTGGTTCGATGGTGTGGGATAGGATTATGATTGGTGCACGTGCACCCCTGCGTGTCTTTGACAGAGGAGCTGTAACAGGTCAGGTGTATCGAGACATCATTTTGCACCAGTATGTCCGCCTTTTCAGGGGTGCAGTGTGTTCCACCTTCCTCCTGATGGCCCCACCGAGATGCCGTCGTGGAGGAGTACCTCGAAACAGAAAATATCAGGCGAATGCAGAGGCCCGCCTGTTCGTCAGACCTAAACCCCATCGAGAACGTCTGGGATGCTCTCGGTCGAGGTATCGCTGCGCGTCTTCAAACCCCTACGACACTTCAGGAGCTCCGACAGGCACTGGTGCAAGAATGGGAGGCTATACCCCAGCGGCTGCTCGATCACCTGATCCAGAGCATGCCAATCCGTTGTGCGGTCTGTGTACGTGTGCTTGGTGATCATATCCCATACTGACGTCGGGGTACATGCGCAGGAAATAGTGCCGTTTTGTGGCACATATGTTTCGGGGCAGTTTTCTCGACTTATCACCAATACCGTGGACTTACAGATCTGTGTCATGTGTGTTCCCTATGTGCCAACGCTATTAGCACCAGTTTTGTGTAGTGCCACTTAGTGTGGCACCACATTCTGAAATTATCCTTAATTTATGAGCATGAGTGTAGAACCCATTTTAGTGTTGCAGGACTAAAATGTTTTATTTGTTCATTCGCAAGATCATCCAGCCCAGCACCCTTTCCTGTTTTACACTTAATAATCGCCCTCTGCAGCTCTGATGATCAAATCTGAAGATGACGGCCGGAATCAGTAATGTGTGATTTACGCAAAAGCAAAGTGTTGCTGTCTCGCAGCACAGCGTGAGACCGACCTTGGAGATGGGCAGCACGGCCTGGATGTCGTCCTTGTGCACCTCGAGCCTGGCGGTGTGCCTCCGCCGGCCGGACGCCTCGAGCAGCGCGGGCTTCCTGGCCGCCCCCGCCGCCCCCGCTGCCGCCGCCACGTCGCCGGCCAGCACGTAGCGCGCGCTCAGCACGAGGCGCGCGTCCGCCGCCCCCGCGCCGCCCTCGTCTGACACGGCCACCAGCAGAGAGAACACTTCCTCCGCCTTGGACGGCCCTCCGCCGCCGCCACCGGCCGCTCCGCCGCTCCTGCACAATCACTCAGTCACTCGAGGCATCGCGTTTTCATACGGTCAAAGTTCTGTAAGTACTTGTACCGTGAGAGAAAAAGAGAAAACGCTAAAAAATGAATGTAAAGCACAGATGTTAAGTTGGAACACTGTTTCAAAGACAACTTCTATCCAGTAGAACAAATGTTTTATTTTCTTCAGCCTATAGTTACACCGTCATACTTTGGAATTATTTGGCTACGGAAATTAGTGCCATAACACTCCGTGCTAGGACAAAAAAAAATCACAGTGAACAATTAAAATCTGCTTTACATACCTTTATAAAATATTTTTCAATATTGTAGCTAAAATAAAGTACGAAGTGCAATCTTAAAATACAGGCTACCCCCAAACCCCTGGCACGCAGACGTCTTCTTGGTTTTCTTTGCTTTAATGTTATGATTGTGTTGATCAGAAAATGTTGCTGCAGAAACGACCATTATGGAATAAGAGGAGTATTTCTCAACTGCTACCTCTTGTACTTTAAGAACAGACGAAAAAAAAGATCATTCTCCACAATAATGGTAATGATTATGATATGGCGTCTGATAGGGGCACTATTAAGTAGGGAATGCGGCTTCGATGCTGTTTCTTATACGAGGGTCATTCCATAAGTTATGGCAACTACCGTGTACCTTGCGAGCTTGTGGTATTCTTGTAATCGTAGAAAATACTTTCGAAAGCCCACGATAAACATTCCGAAATTAACCGACAGGCCAGCCGAAGTGGCCGAGCGATTCTAGGCGCTACAGTCTGGAACCCCGCGACCGCTACGGTTGCAAGTTCGAATCCTGCCTCGGGCATGGGTGTATGTGATGTCCTTAGGTTAGTTAGGTTTAAGTAGTTCTAAGTTCTAAGACACTGATGACCTCAGCATTTAAGTTCCATAGTGCTCAGAGCCATTTGAACCATTTTTTCAACCGACAGCTCGCTACCACATGCGAGGATGGGTCGGTACTAGCGCCTAAAACATTCATGCAACAAAAATCATACGTGAAAGTTAGCTTCTCGCTGACACAAATGCTACTCATTGTCATGCGGAACTATTGGCCGCTATGGCTGAAGGCGTAAACGTCCGGGCGTTGTATAATGCAGTCATACTGCATGATACCGCTATTACGCACACAGCAGACATGATGAACTCTGTACAGATATGGGGTTGAAAATTCTTCTCCAGCCATCCTACTCACTAGACACCCATCCATGCGACTTCGACCTCGTTCCATAACTGAAGAAACCATTGTGTGGCAGATGCTTTGCAAACGGGGCGGATATCCTCGCATTTCGGCGACAATTGGCACACACTGATGTCAATGCTAATGGAATTTAACGCCTTCCCCATCGTTAGCAACGCTGTCTCGATCCATTCGGGACTGTTTTGAAGGATAGTTTATTTGATTCATTTTTGTTCCATTTGCACTCGTGCGAAATAAATTTACATTGATTTCAAATAATGCATGTGTTCCATGTCACCCTTTGCTGTGACCTGTACTGGAACTCTGTTGTATATTAGAATTCTGATACACACTGCGTTACCTCTTCATCGCACACCGTGAAACTACTACGTTGTCGCATTATCAAAAATGGTTCAAATGGCTCTAACTACTATGGGACTTAACATCTGAGGTCATCATTCCCCTAGACTTAGAACTACTTAAACCTAACTAAGCTAAGGACATCACACACTCTCATGCCCGAGGCAGGGCTCGATCCTGCGACCGTAGCAGCAGCGCGGTTCCGGACCGAAACGCCTAGAATCCCTCAGCCACAGCGGCCGGTGTCGCATTATTCCAAGATATGCCATAGCTTGCATGACGTATGGAATGATCCTCGTATATACAAGGTGGTCATAAACAGTCTGAAAAGCTTTTATGGGTGTTGCAGGGCATGCAATGCTGAGAAGTATTTGATAAGAAAAAAAGTGATACATTGCACCGTTTCCACGTTAATTAGCACTGAATTTACCCAATCAATCCGTTGTGTGTTCAGATTCAAGAATCTACCCGTCGCCTCCCCCCCCCCCCCCCCCTCCTCCAGAGACGGTGTCGCCTAACGTGTTCTTCGCTTAGATTCATAAAACAGAATAAGAGAGCGATACAAATGAGACGATAATAAGGTTCGAGCTCGAACCAAAGGCTGAGCAGTCTCGCGCGCTGTCATCTACGCTATGAGAACAGCTGACACTAATTGTATCTGGCGGGGCTCTTGAATTTGCGCGCGCAACTGTCTGATTGGCTAACTTCTTTGCTAGTTAACTAGGAACGTCGAAACGTATGGAACTTTTTCTTAACAATTATTTCTCTGTATAGCCTGTCCTGCAACACCCTTACAAGCTTTCAGACTGTTTATGACCAACCGGTATAAATTATATAAATATAAATTATATACCTCCTAATATGACGCTTGATTCTAAAGTTTGTTTGCTAATGACACTAGCTTGTTAATGAATAGTCCTGAGTGCAACACAGGCAATGTATCAATTCGTACGGTTCACGACATAACTTAATGGCCTGTAGAAAATCAGTCTTTGCTACATCTCGGGAAGACTCAGTTTTTACAGTTTTTAACACACACTACGTATAATTGAGTGTGAACAATCCAAATAGTACAGTTCAAGACGTAAGTTCATAGCTTATAAAAAATCAGTTTATGCTAAATCACAGGAAGACTCAGTTTGTATAGTTTCTAACACACAATACGTATGATTAGTGAGTCTGAACACCTAATTCGTAGTCGTTCATGTAGAAGGTACGCTGTCATAGAAATCCTATGTTCCGAAACTTGTTCAAAAACTAAGTTGTGCTGTATTTATCATTAGAATAGAGTATGCATGAAGTAATGTTTCAACACAAAAATTAGTCTACTTTACCTTCATTCATTCCTAACGCAAGGCATTATTTCCCTGGATAACTATTCCCCTTTACAAAGTCTATTCTTCGCTCAGTTCGCACAATATGTGGTGTAAGTTCATGAACTTTTTGTAGACTTCTGTTGAGAAGTCTCATAATTCTCATATTGGCCTTTACGTATATATTTTCTTTAATGCCGTCTTCCTCTAACTGTATAAGCTTATAGCCAAGAATTATCAGATTTCATTCAGTTAATACTTGGCAGAATTCTGGTCTGTGTTTGGATTGCACCTCCTTGACTCTTGTGCAGAAAGGTGTACAGTACAGTATTCTGCTACGTCTATTTTCAACAAGCTGCCACAAGAATTAAAGCGTCTTAGCAATCGCACGTTCAAGTCTAAATTTAAGAATTTCCCCGTGGTTCACTCTTTCTTTGCTGTCAGGGAGTTCCTGAAAAAATTTCTATGTCATATTGTTCCTTAAGCGAATGTACACCAGCAGTTTGCAGTCAATATAGGAGTCGAGTAAATTTTATTTTGTTATTAACTTCTCTGTTATAATTTCATGTAGTGCAGAGATTGCTCGTCAATTTTGTTCTACAGAACTATACATATATTTTTATATGAAATGCAAAAGACGGAAAGATAAAAAAATGTCCCTTTGCGTATTGCTATAAGACACTTACTTTTATAGCCGATAGATATATAAAGGTGTTCATTTAAACTGAAATAATAGAAGTATCTCGAAAATTACACATCGGACCAAAAAAAGTTATGATTCTAATTTGTTTGTTTGGGAGGCAGACACCCACCGCCACCACACCCATTGAAATGTTCAATGGGGACCCCAGTTTTTTTTATTGCAGATTACGATTCTACGGCAGAACATACATACGTTTTGTGTGAAGCATACTATTCGTTTCGCCACGGTTTTCGCTGTAATCGGGGCAATAGAAATCAGTACACAATCGTAACTTATGACTTGCTACTCAATGAGCCTCGAATATCCAATGGCACGTGCGACAGGCCAGTATTTCATAACTTGCAATTGGAAACCCCATCCGCAAAGTTGTATTCCTCCAACTTATCGGACAGGGGACTAGTCGACGCGTTCTCGTCGTCGTGTAGCGAGCTACGACGGTCACGATCAATGGACCACCCTGTAGACGTACCAAATCGGATGATTCTTTTTGATACGCCCTGTACATTGCAAAAATGTCAGCAGGACCGGGAGGGAACTCTAGTGGCAAAAGAGGAGGGGGTCATAAAAACACTAGTGGATAGGGCCAATAATATTTGTGAACCAGGCTACTTACAAGAAGAACTAAATCATTTACGAATGGCTTTTGCGAAAAATGGTTATACGAAAAACGAGATTAACCGAGCACTTCACCCAAGTAGGAAAATGCCTAAAAATAGGAGACAGCAACAACCATCAGCTGGAAAAGTATTTCTTCCGTTCATCCATAACATCACGGATCGCATTGGGAAAGTACTAGCCAAGTTTCAGGTGGAGACTATTTTCAGACCTACTAAGAAAATTAGCGAATGCCTAAGATCAACAAAAGATACTCGTCATCCCCTAGCCACCCTAGGGGTATATAAAATTCAGTGTAGTTGTGGCAGCGTTTACATAGGAACTACAAAAAGAAGCATCAATACACGTTTGACGGAGCACAAAAGAAACTGTCGCTTGGGACATATCGACAAATCGGCAGTAGCGGAACATGTTTTTAAGGATGGAGATCACGAAATAAAATTTGGTGCGACAAGCGTGCTAGCGAGGACGTCGCATTATTATACACGTATGTATAGAGAGGCAATTGAAACCCACAAACATCAATACAATTTTAATCGTAAAGAAGAAGGATTGAAATTGGACAAGATATGGCGGTCGACGTTGCATCAATCACGTGACAATCGATTGCCTGCAATCGAGAGAACAGACGATAGCCAGAGATAGCTACACATCGACGCCCCGTGACGTGCGGTGGCGCCCTCTACGATCTCCATATAAGCGGCGGCCCCAACTCCTAGCAGCCAGTCGTCGACTCACCTCGGAAGATATTCTCCGTAGTTGAGAACGAACCGTCAGGGAGAAGCAGTTCTACAGACCGACCACGGCAATTTAGGCCGGAAGTGTTTACTGATGAAGACGCCGGCCGTGAAAGCGTAAATGGGATGCTAGTGGCTGACTCACCCCGGCTTGCCGTGCGGCGAGGGCTGCAGCTGCGGCGGCGCGTCGGCGAGGCTGTCCCTGCGGAAGGCGGTGACGGTGGCGGCGGTGTGCTTGCCGTTGAGCGACGCCGTCACGTTCCAGCGCTCCGAGCTCGCCTCGGCGCCCAGCAGCCGCAGGCCGTTCTTCACGCGCACCCTGACAACCAAACAACACACCACTTACCGCACGTTCCTCCTCCTCTCTTTTTCTCTATACCTCTATCACTGTCCACTGTGCGTGGTGCTCGGGATACACCCGATAGACATAACTTATTAACCCAAGGACGCACAAGCCTTTTTTTCTAGCTTAGATGCCTAAGGGAGGGTGGGAGGGGGGTTCGGCGAGCCCACAGGTATTAAATAAGTTTATTGACGAAAAATTACAACTTTCAAAATGGTTTATGTATTTTAACTAAGGCATCGGTTTATAAATGCTGTTAATTGTTATAAATATTGGACTGACTGTATAAAAAATTGACATATTACAATACAAAATACAGATGTGTTCCTATACAATAGACTACTCTGACAAGGGGAGGCCACCAATTGTGAAATTCAGATTCGATTCATACTGCGCAAATAAAAGCTCATGCCGTACAGAAGATATCGCCGTCGTTCGAAGCAAACAGTGTACAAGACCATCGAAAACATCGAATTCGCTACAACAGCTGGACACAAGAAGAATCGAATTCCAGTGAAGTCTGTCGCTGCACAAGCACTGCTGGATGGTCCTGCTGTTTTCGTCAGTTGTAGACTTAATTTTAGTTTAGATATAAACGATTCCTTTGGTCATGGTAACGGATGGTTTACCGTTGCCATTGTTCGTGGTGGTACAGGAGTACCAAGTGTGGCTGCACTTGAAAGTTTTGTTGACAGAGACGTTATTGCATTTCGCAATTACCATATTTCTGAATTGGCTAATAAGGATTTTGGTAAATCAGCCTATGTTTCTCCATCTTCTTTGTCATTATATACTCGTAACAGGAGGAAAATATCTGTAAACGAATCTGTATTTATTTGGGTTAAAGGCAAAGGTGTATGTGAATATGTAAAGTTTGTTGGTGATTGTACCGTATATTTTCATAAATAAATTGTTTTTTTGCAAACTGATCTGTAGCGTAGCAGAGAACCTGACAAGGGTACATCTAGAACCGTACAGAAGTAATGTGGCAAAGCACCAAGATGCACTTCTCAGCCGTTGTCGAGAAAATCGACAGTTAAAAGAAACCGTTGCGGTGAAATACTCTCCACGATTTATAATTACCTACAGTGTCGTGGTGGTTCAGCGGTAAGCGCTCGGGTTCGTAATCCGAAGGTTGCCGGATCGAATCTCGCGCCATTCAACCTTTTTTTTTAGTATTTGTTTTTGTAATTCAAAGATATATATATATATATATATAAATTCTAACGCTTGACTTACACGTATTCGTTTCGGATTATCGTGTCTACGTCTTCCGTTAACTACACGTGTAAACATTATGAAGACAATTAATAACATTTGTGAAATACAACTTTGTTTGCGGATAACATAATCATGTTCGAAGTCGCCAGTTTTTCCACGACAAACGACTTTCAACAACTTATTATATACATAATTGTTGCAACTGATTGCCGGGTATATATATATATATATATATATATATATATATATATATATATATATACTCCTGGAAATGGAAAAAAGAACACATTGACACCGGTGTGTCAGACCCACCATACTTGCTCCGGACACTGCGAGAGGGCTGTACAAGCAATGATCACACGCACGGCACAGCGGACACACCAGGAACCATGGTGTTGGCCGTCGAATGGCGCTAGATGCGCACCATTTGTGCACTGCAGCCATCAGTGTCAGCCAGTTTGCCGTGGCATACGGAGCTCCATCGCAGTCTTTAACACTGGTAGCATGCCGCGACAGCGTGGACATGAACCGTATGTGCAGTTGGTGGACTTTGAGCGAGGGCGTATAGTGGGCATGCGGGAGGCCGGGTGGACGTACCGCCGAATTGCTCAACACGTGGGGCGTGAGGTCTCCACAGTACATCGATGTTGTCGCCAGTGGTCGGCGGAAGGTGCACGTGCCCGTCGACCTGGGACCGGACCGCAGCGACGCACGGATGCACGCCAAGACCGTAGGATCCTACGCAGTGCCGTAGGGGACCGCACCGCCACTTCCCAGCAAATTAGGGACACTGTTGCTCCTGGAGTATCGGCGAGGGCCATTCGCAACCGTCTCCATGAAGCTGGGCTACGGTCCTGCACACCGTTAGGCCGTCTTCCGCTCACGCCCCAACATTGTGCAGCCCGTCTCCAGTGGTGTCGCGACAGGCGTGAATGGAGGGACGAATGGAGACGTGTCGTCTTCAGCAATGAGAGTCACTTCTGCCTTGGTGCCAATGATGGTCGTATGCGTGTTTGGAGTCGTGCAGGTGAGCGCCACAATCAGGACTGCATACGAACGAGGCACACAGGGCCAACACCCGGCGTCATGGTGTGGGGAGCGATCTCCTACACTGGCCGTACACCTCTGGTGATCGTCGAGGGGACACTGAATAGTGCACGGTACATCCAAACCGTCATCGAACCCATCGTTCTACCATTCCTAGACCCGCAAGGGAACTTGCTGTTCCAACAGGACAATGCACGTCCGCATGTATCCCG
Source organism: Schistocerca gregaria (assembly GCF_023897955.1). NCBI lineage: Eukaryota > Metazoa > Arthropoda > Insecta > Orthoptera > Acrididae > Schistocerca > Schistocerca gregaria. Next base: position 800,996,812 of record NC_064920.1, read on the forward strand.
AGCCACCCAACGTGCTCTAGAAGGTGTAAGTCAACTACCCTGGCCAGCAAGATCTCCGGATCTGTCCCCCATTGAGCATGTTTGGGACTGGATGAAGCGTCGTCTCACGCGGTCTGCACGTCCAGCACGAACGCTGGTCCAACTGAGGCGCCAGGTGGAAATGGCATGGCAAGCCGTTCCACAGGACTACATCCAGCATCTCTACGATCGTCTCCATGGGAGAATAGCAGCCTGCATTGCTGCGAAAGGTGGATATACACTGTACTAGTGCCGACATTGTGCATGCTCTGTTGCTTGTGTCTATGTGCCTGTGGTTCTGTCAGTGTGATCATGTGATGTATCTGACCCCAGGAATGTGTCAATAAAGTTTCCCCTTCCTGGGACAATGAATTCACGGTGTTCTTATTTCAATTTTTGAATTACAAAAAAAACTTAAAAAAAGTTCCATGGCGTGAGATTCAATGCGGGGACCTTCGGATTACGAACCCGAGCGCTTACCGCTGCTCCACGACGCTGTAGGAAATTCTAAACCGTAGAGAGTATTTCTCCCCAATGGTTTCTTTTAACTGTTGATTTTCTCGACAACGACTGAGAAGTGCACCTTGGTGCTTTGCCACATTACACCTCTGGCCATGAGCTTTTATTTGTGCGGTATGAATCGAATCTGAATTTCACAATTGGCGGACTCCCCTTGTGAGTCCTCAACTTCAAGGCAAGCGACACACTTCGCAATGTTTTCTGAATGTGTGTTACACACATGTTTATGACACTGTCCACAACTCTATTTTGGTTTACTTAGATTGTTGTAGTTCTGCTTCTTTGTTTTAGCTTTTCTTACACAAATATGGCACCGACCTTTCCCTGCAGGAGGCTGACGTGCTTCTGTTGTCACTTCTTTGATTTTCTTTTGTAGAATAGTCTTCATTGATTGAACAATTTGGTTAGATAACCCTCTTGCATTGGCACTTCTTTCTTCTACCTGCAATTTCACTAGTTCCATCCCAGCTTGCAGAAGATCAAGTTTCCGTTTGTTGTGTTTCTTTTCATTCCATCTTGGATGTTGCTGGATGAATATGGTGGATGCATTGATAGTACAAATATCGATGAGAGTGTAAAATACAGATAGAGGCCATCTCCTTGTTCCCCTCTTGCAGGTGTACATACGCGTCATTTGATCATTGGTATCAATTCCACCTTTAGTAGAATTATAATATGCATTTATCTCTGTTTTATTTTTCTCTCCTCCAATTGTGCCTTCATTTTGGTGCATTGTTCACAACATCAGTAAGTTTTTACTTTGTTTCGTTTTTGCTGTGTAGGACACCAAAGTTACTGGAGGCCTACGTGTTGGGAACTGCTCTAACTCACTGCAAGTTTACAAGATAAATAACAGCTGACTGACATCAACAATCACTTCCTCTGAAAGTAAACCGATTGTTGTGAATATCAAGAATATCAACCAACAAGAAACTAAGTTGCATTGTTGTATAGATGAGAAATACGAAATCCTACAAAGGGAAATTTTCTATAGCATGGAATCCTAAGGGTGGATATATTGGACACATAATAAGTTTATTTATTTTTTCTTTCAAAGCAGGAACTTTCTATAAAATATATTGACACTAAAATTTCATAAAATAGTAAAATAGCCAACAAACAATAACTCAAAGGGAATATGTAGAATGAAAATTAGTTGGGGAAAAGCAGGGGACATAAAAAAATGTGTGTTCAACGAACCGCTCCCCCCCCCCCTCCCCCCCCCCCCCCACCCCTAGGCGTCCTACGGTTCAGTGTACCGCGGCAACATGCTGGCTGAAAACGGGCAGACCAGGTGCAATCAGAGATCTCTTGTGGGAGAATATACAGACATTGAGAGAGCTCAGAACCTGGACAGTGATTCCACAACTGCGAATAGGCTCCTAAGGTTTATTCTTTCTTCTCAAGATGAGGGAGCTATTGAGGACGAAACATGCCAATCAGTTCTTAACCATCCGTGGCCATACACAATGTATTTGCTACATGTATGTTTCGCTCAGGAGACTGATTGTACCTGTGTAGAGAGAGTGACTCCAGAAATCACGCTCCTACATTGTGACTTCTGTCAGAGACAGCAAAGGACTTGGAAGAGCAGTTGAACGGAATGGACAGTGTCTTGAAAGCAGGGTATAAGATGAACAACAACATAAGCAAAACGAGGATAATGGAAAGTAGTCGAATTAAGTCGGGTGATTCTGAAGGAATTCGATTAGGAAATGAGACACTTAAAGTAGTAAAGGAGTTTTGCTATTTATGGAGCAAAATGACTGATGATGGTCGGAGTAGAAAAGTTATAAAATGTAGACTGGCAATGGCAAGGAAGGTGTTCCTGAAGAAGAGAAATTTTTTAACATCGAGTGTAGATTTAAGTGTCAGGAAGTCGTTTCTAAAAGTATTTGTATGGAGTGTAGTTATGTATGGAAGTGAAACATGGACGATAAATAGTTTGGAGAAGAAGAAAATAGAAGCTTTCGAAATGTGGTGCTACAGAAGAATGCTGAAGATTAGATGGGTAGATCACGTAACTAATGAGGAGGTATTGAATAGAATTGTGGAGAAGAGGAGTTTGTGGCACAACTTGACAAGAAGAAGGGATCGGTTGGTAGGACATGTTCTGAGGGAGGCATCAAGGGATCTCAAATTTAGCATTGAAGGGCACCGTGGAGGGTAAAAATCGTAGAGGGAGACCACGAGATGAATACACTAAACAGATTCAGAAGGATGTAGGTTGAATTAGGTACCGGGAGATGAAGAAGCTTGCACAGGATAGAGTAGCATGGAGAGCTCCATCATACCAGTCTCAGGACTGAAGACCACAACAACAACAACATATTGTGACTGTTGGCCACAGGGGAAAAAAAGCTAGAGGATTCGCAGGAAGACTTATTCACCTAGCGACCACACCTCGTGAACCGATCTCAACGCCTGTGCAAACAGAATATCTAGTCTCTGCTTATTCATTCTGGACGTGGGACAGCGTCTGGTCAAACATTTAACAAAGAAATACGCTAAACAGCAGTGCAAATTGAGAAGTTTTTTATTTTATTTTCGCTACCTGTTCCGACAATTCAGTATGCCACCATCTTTAGGTCCCATACGTACCTCCCAAAAATTATCGGTATAGGCGTGCTGGGGCCATCCGTTTCTGGATGTCGTGAACGCTCAAGTGTTTCCTCCGAAGACTTGACTGGTCAGGTCTTCGCAGGAAGCACTCCAGAGTTCACGACATCCGCAAACAGATGGCCCGAGTATGCCTTTACCGAATGTTTGGGAGGTGCATATAGCACTATAGCACTCCGTCTTCATGCCACAAGTGGCCCATCGGGACGATCAGACCGCCGTGTCACCCTCAGTTGAGGATGCGAATAGGAGGGGCATGTGGCCAGCACACCGCTCTCCCGGTCGTTTAGATGGTTTTCTTTGATCAGAGCCGCTACCAATCGGTCGAGTAGCTCCTCAATTGGCATCACGAGGCTGAGTGCACCCCGAAAAATGGCAACAGCACATGGCAGCTGAATGGTCACCCATCCAAGTGCCGGCCACGCCCGACAGCGCCTAACTTCGGTGATATCACGTGTACTGGTGTATCCACTGCGGCAAGGCCGTTGCTGGGAGGTGCATATGGGACTTGGGGCTTGATAATGGCATACCGAATTTCCGAAACTGGTAGCGAAAATAAAATAAAATAACTTCTCAATCTGCACGGCTGTTTAGCGATTTTTTTTTTTTTGTAGTAGTATCTAGAGTGCTGTATAGATGCTGACAAGAGAACGAGCGGCAACGAGCACAGGCGACGAATGATTCTACAGACAATACTAGGGAAGCAGACGTCAGTAGTGGTGGTAACAGATCAGACGACAGCGGCACAGGCGAAGATGGGGACAAACGTAGGATAAGGACTAAATGTACAGTCACTGAAGTGTCAGGCAAACAAATGGAGAGCGCAGTACTGGCTATAAGCTAACCTAGATGTAGGATCACGCCATATGAGGCCGGTAGGCTCAGAAGTATTGTTGAGATCTTCGCCCTCGGATGGCGTGTAGTTGTAGATCAGGCAGCTGCTGTCCGGGAGCGAGAGTCTCAGTGTCCTTTTGAGATACTCACTCTTGGAGGGCATCGGCTCTGGTATCCTACTAACCTAAACTCTTTCCAATCTTCCTATTTCACTATCTTCTTACTACGTAAATAGGTAATTTAAAGAATTTCCATTTACTAATTAACTTTCCATTGCAATTACTTAAAGATTCAGCACCGTTAAAAAATAAAGAAATCAAAGAAGCTTCATACTATATTGTGGAAACACGACCTGTCTTAGTCACTAGATAGCAGCAAATACAATAAAATAAAAATAAAATGAAAAATAAAAGTCGTTGATATATTTGAGGAGCAATAGTAAATATTTTAGAACTTACTTGCATATGCATCACTAAGTAAAACAAAACACTCCATGTAACGTGTATTCAATTTTTATTGCTTGCAGAGATTTAGCTACTAGAATTCAACGCAAACAAGAATCCACAAATCTTTTTAAGCAGTGGCAAATGGTTAAAACTTCCAAAATCTCTTGACAACAACATGTGTCACTCTTCAGAGGTGGCCTTGGCGTTCTTTTATGAGGGCGGTACCGTTCATAATTCAGAGTATCGTATCTTGCATTTACTTTTCCTCTGCACACTTCGCCTTTCTACCACCCCATAGGCGAAAATCTATAGCAGGAAAGGTCCGGGGAGGTTGGTAGCCAAGAAATGTGAGGTTTTCTTCCTATACACATCCCAAGAAATGTTCCGTTCAGACGATGTGTACCTGACGTGTAGAAGGTGCAGATGACCTCCTCATTGTTGTAGCGAACGGAAACTCTGCCAATAAAGCAGGTCGCTCGTTCTCAAGGGACTCTACCTAAAGGAGCTCTGTAAGATGATGCGGTAACCCAATATGCCCAACCAACTGTCTGTCATAAGACGCCACACATTACCATAAGAACATTCCTGAAAACGTCTCCACGAAGGGATAAGTTTTTGATTTCTGGAATAACAGCCACAAATTTATTGAAGAACAGTTTCATTTTCCAACCTGTCTGTTATAGAATCCCTTTTGTTTAAACCACGATCAGCTGACTTCCGACATTATCCGTTTTCAAGTGCCTACGCTTGGGTTCTTAAACAACGTTGTTCTTGTCAGTGTTCTTTCAGAATAAAGGCATACGCTCTTCAAAATGGCTAACTACCGAAATCTGTTGATTGCGGTGTAAATAACGACGATTCTATAATAGCGAGGATGGAAAATGGAACTGTACTTCAAAGGGCCGTGGGTCTTCACCGGATCACCAATCTCAGCTATGTGTGTTATTGATACCCTCACAAGCGAAACTCGTTTCATCAGTAAAGAGTGTTAATGAGATTATTCTGCGATTTACAATTACACAATGACAAAATTGCGATCGTCTACCTTCACCTCATCCGAGAAGCTGTTCAGTCTACTGTAAACGCCACGGACAGACGCCGATCATACGTAATGTACATCAACTCTTGAATGTCGGACAATGTTAGAAATTCTGAGTACGCTTCTTCAAGGACTACGTTCTGCCAATAGAATAATATCTTCTATTTCAATCACATTGTCATCACTTGCATGTTCAGATGATATATGACTGCCAAACACTGTACCAGTCTCACACAGTTTAGTGAAGACACGACTAAACAATTTTGAATCTGGTGCTCTGCGGTTAGGGGAAGCGTCTACCGTACGAGTATGTTCTACAGACAGCAGTGAGCAGAAACCACCCGCCTTCTTAGTACTCGTCGCGATGTCAATATCAAGATTGGAATGGATTCTCTGGTCGCCGCTTATCTTTGGTGAGTTGGCTTCCGGCGCGCCTCGAGGCGAACAGAAGGAGGAAGAAGGGGCTTGTTGTGAGTTAGCTCGGGGCTGTGCGTGAGGAGCGGCGTCGGCGTCGGAGGGCAAGGCCGCTTGGTCGGTAGGCCCCGCAGAAGCAGTCTGTTGGGGACGGAACGCCGTGGGCTCGAAGATCCTAGTGTGGAGGGCTGGTGTTGTACCGAGGGCGATCATCGTGTGCCCATTCTATAGTGTGCCCATTGAAGAGTTGAGAAGAATTAAGGTGCCAAATATTTTCTAACTGCCTTGCTGAGGTTGTCTTGCAACAGTTGTTGATTTGTCTCTTGTCTACTCCACCGTACTGCTCTTTGGCGCGGTTCGGTGTAGTCGAAGTTCAAATGTTCAAATGTGTGTGAAATGTTATGGGACTTAACTGCAGCCGGCCGCGGTGGTCTCGCGGTTCTAGGCGCGCAGTCCGGAACCGTGCGACTGCTACGGTCGCAGGTTCGAATCCTGCCTCGGGCATGGATGTGTGTGATGTCCTTAGGTTAGTTAGGTTTAAGTAGTTCTAAGTTCTAGGGGACTAATGACCACAGCAGTTGAATCCCATAGTGCTCAGAGCCATTTGAACCATTTGAACTTAACTGCTAAGGTCATCAGTCCCTACGCTTACACACTACTCACCCTAAATTATCCTAAGGACAAACACACACACACACCCATGCCCGAGGGAGGACTCGAACCTCCGCCGGGATCCGCCGCACAGTTCATGACTGCAGCGCCTAAGACCGCTCGGCTAATCCCGCGCGGCGTAGTCGAAGTGTTCAGTAGTACCGCATCTATTCCCTCGGGAGTTTTAAGATTTGCGAGCCGCACCTACATCGATGTATAATCCTAGTATACACGTTGTGTATGTAGGATGCGCCCTACTAACGTTTTGTACATCGTGGAAAATCTTTTCCGTGCCGCATGTGATCCTGAAGGAGAGCACGGAGCACAACAGCCTATGACCACGACGAAATCAAAATATATGTACTGTATATTTTTTAACGGATGTATCCACTGAGGTTAAGAGTTGATTTATGTTTTTGGATTCTGAAAGAAAAAAATTTCACATACCTGGTTAATTATAACTTCTATGCTTAATTATTTGTCATAATTTGTTGGCAGTAGTATGCATCACATGTAAGGATGTTTATGGTTGAAAGTGTTTAAAAGGGAAGAAATTATTTTGTGATACGGTGCGCATCGTAGAGGCTACGGGGTTTGAGTGTACGTCATCAGTAATCAGATTTTATTGTATTTAAGTTGTTTTCATTAAAAATTTTGTTATCAATATTTTATTGCCTTTAGAGATCACTGGTCATATCTACGAAAATTGTGGTATTGCCATGTGGCGTTAGAATCTTTTATTTAACCTTTCATTATGCAATTTGTATAGTTTTTTTAAAAGTTGTACATTCATTCTCCTTTGACTTGTTAAAATACTTCAGGAACCTTCATTAACAAACTACACTCCTGGAAATTGAAATAAGAACACCGTGAATTCATTGTCCCAGGAAGGGGAAACCTTATTGACACATTCCTGGGGTCAGATACATCACATGATCACACTGACAGAACCACAGGCACATAGACACAGGCAACAGAGCATGCACAATGTCGGCACTAGTACAGCGTATATCCACCTTTCGCAGCAATGCAGGCTGCTATTCTCCCATGGAGACGATTGTAGAGATGCTGGATGTAGTCCTGTGGAACGGCTTGCCATGCCATTTCCACCTGGCGCCTCAGTTGGACCAGCGTTCGTGCTGGACGTGCAGACCGCGTGAGACGACGCTTCATCCAGTCCCAAACATGCTCAATGGGGGACAGATCCGGAGATCTTACTGGCCAGGGTAGTTGACTTACACCTTCTAGAGCACGTTGGGTGGCACGGGATACATGCGGACGTGCATTGTCCTGTTGGAACAGCAAGTTCCCTTGCCGGTCTAGGAATGGTAGAACGATGGGTTCGATGACGGTTTGGATGTACCGTGCACTATTCAGTGTCCCCTCGACGATCACCAGAGGTGTACGGCCAGTGTAGGAGATCGCTCCCCACACCATGATGCCGGGTGTTGGCCCTCTGTGCCTCGGTCGCATGCAGTCCTGATTGTGGCGCTCACCTACACGGCGCCAAACACGCATACGACCATCATTGGCACCAAGGCAGAAGCGACTCTCATCGCTGAAGACGACACGTCTCCATTCGTCCCTCCATTCACGCCTGTCACGACACCTCTGGAGGCGGGCTGCACGATTTTGGGGCGTGAGAGGAAGACGGCCTAACGGTGTGCGGGACCGTAGCCCAGCTTCATGGAGACGGTTGCGAATGGTCCTCGCCGATATCCCAGGAGCAACAGTGTCCTTAATTAGCTGGGAAGTGGCGGTGCGGTCCCCTACGGCACTGCGTAGGATCCTACGGTCTTGGCGTGCATCCGTGCGTCGCTGCGGTCCGGTCCCAGGTCGACGGGCACGTGCACCTTCCGCCGACCACTGGCGACAACATCGATGTACTGTGGAGACCTCACGCCCCACGTATTGAGCAATTCGACGGTACGTCCACCCGGCCTCCCGCATGCCCTACTATACGCCCTCGCTCAAAGTCCGTCAACTGCACATACGGTTCACGTCCACGCTGTCGCGGCATACTACCAGTGTTAAAGACTGCGATGGAGCTCCGTATGCCACGGCAAACTGGCTGACACTGACGGCGGCGGTGCACAAATGCTGCGCAGCTAGCACCATTCGACGGCCGACACTGCGGTTCCTGGTGTGTCCGCTGTGCCGTGCGTGTGATCATTGCTTGTACAGCCCTCTCGCAGTGTCCGGAGCAAGTATGGTGGGTCTGACATACCGGTGTCAATGTGTTCTTTTTTCCATTTCCAGGAGTATACATTGAGGATCTTGTTGTTCTTGATAACGAATGATCACTCACTATTTTAGAATCAAGTTAATAATGTTGTAAAATTTTAAAGGTAAAAAAGGGCTTTTATTAGAGTACCGATGCCTGCCCGTACCCCTCCCACAACTTCCACGTGTTCAAAGCATTGGCCATCGGGCGTTGTCTGATGTTTCCCCGGTTTCTATCCCAGCTAACGCCTGCGGATCCACGTCAAGCAGCAGCGTATCTATCACAAAACCAGAACTCAGGTATCACATAGCAGCACTCAGCATTTGTAAATAAATTCCGTTAGCTTAAATTATAAAGCAAAATTGATCAACAACTACAATTACAATCATAGTTTAAAAATCCATGCACAATTTCTCAACTTGAACTCAAAATAATAAGGACAATCGATAAATAAACCCGTAGCAGCTGGAGTACCGATACGTGAAACGAAAACTTGTCTCTTTGACCACCAGTATGTCTGTAACCAATAAAAATTGGACATATATTGTGTGGAACGTTTTACTCGAAACTTGTATACAATACCATCTCCTACACTAGTCACTATCCTCCCGCTCGTGTTATTTTGTTAGGAAAGGACAAGCTATATTGAAGTTCTGAAGGTGCCGGGTAGTTGTAACTAAAGTGCAGTTACTCACGGAGGTCCAGTGTGGGCTTTGCATATCGTATAGCAGCGGAACCTCGTAGACATGATAATCAGTTTAGGCGGAACGGATCTAGTGAAAAAAAAAGTTAGAGCTTTGGCCAACAGGTGCCACTCTGGTGCTGCACACTGTTTGTACGACGGTATGACATCTACGCTGTCATTGGGTAAGCCATGACATGAATGAACGGTATCGACGTCGAGAACAGAGATCGTGCACAGGCAACAAAACTGTTTTATGTGAACGGCAGTAACACACTACATTGAGAGAGTATCGTCGACTGAAAGGTCTGAGTAGGTGCCAACGTCATTAAAAGGTCTAACTGAGACGAGGAAGAGGAGAATATTGTTTAACGTCCCGTCGACAACGAGGTCATAAGAGACGGAGCGCAAGCTCGGGTGAGGGAAGGATGGGGAAGGAAATCGGCAGTGCCCTTTCAAAGGAACCATGCCAGCATTTGCTTGGAGCGATTTAGGGAAATCACGGAAAACCTAAATCAGGATGGCCGGAGACGGGATTGAACCGTCGTCCTCCCGAATGCGAGTCCAGTTTGCTAAGCACTCGCCACCTCGCTCGGTAAGAAATTCGAAAACACGGATGAGTTTGGTGTAGCACCTGGAAGAGGATGGCGCCCTATTCCAGTGTAAGATATTGACACGTTCGCTGTTCCTGTAACTGATCATGCAACACATGGTCCGGATACTGTTAGTGCCCGTGCAGCGTTACAAGGACTGTCTGTCCCATGCTCAGCAGTACGAGAAGTTTTGCGGTACGGAGTAGCATCTACATCTACATCAACATTTCTACTCCGCAAGCCACCCAACGGTGTGTCGCGGAGGGCATTTGGAGGTATAAGTAGGGGGAAGCAATATATTCGATACCTCATACAGAAACGCACCCTCTCGAAACCTGGACAGCAAGCTACACCGCGATGCACAGCGCCTCTCTTGCAGAGTCTGCCACTTGAGTTTGCTAAACATCTCCGTAACGCTGTCACGCTTACCAAACAACCCTGTGACGAAACGCGCCGCTCTTCTTTGGATCTTCTCTCTCTCTTCTGTCAACCCGACTTGGTACGAATCCCACACTCATGAGTAATACTCAAGTATAGGTCGAACGAGCGTTTTGTAACCCACCTCCTTTGTTGATGGACTACATTTTCTAAGGACTCTCCCAATGAATCTCAACCTGGCATCCGCCTTACCAACAATTAATTTTATATGATCATTCCACTTCAAATCGTTCCGTACTGCATACTCCCAGATATTTTACAGAACTAACTGCTACCAGTGTTTGTTCCGCTATCATATAATCATACAATAAAAGATATTTCTTTCTATGTATTCGCAATACATTACATTTTTCTATGTTAAGGGTCAGTTGCCACTCCCTGCAGCAAGTGCCTATCCGCTGCACATCTTCCTGCATTTCGCTGCAGTTTTCTAATGCTGCAACGTCTCTGTATACTGCAGCATCATCCGCGAAAAGCCGCATGGAACTTCCGACACTATCTACTAACTGGACCTCATCATCTGCAGCAACGTTCCGAATCTGGTCTTGAGTTTCTAGCTCGGATTGAAGTTGACGGGCGTTGGCCGGCAATATTCTACGGAACGCTGAGGCACAGTTTACACTACAGGGTGCAGTGACTACACAAATGGTTCAAATGGCTCTGAGCACTATGGGACTTAACGTCTATGGTCATCAGTCCCCTAGAACTTAGAACTACTTAAACCTAACTAACCTAAGGACATCATACAACACCCACTCATCACGAGGCAGAGAAAATCCCTGACCCCGCCGGGAATCGAACCCGGGAACCCGGGCGTGGGAAGCGAGAACGCTACCGCACGACGACGAACTGCGGACGGTGAATACACAGAACTGATGAATTTGGGGTTCTGTTAGACAGCGTGTTGTGTACGACGAGCCGCTGGACTCGCCATATGTGACTAAGTGCGGATACACAAGCACCTTTACTCTCGGTCCGTTATTATGAAAGACGCAGATAGTGTATGTGAAATAAATCATTACTTGCTGTTTTATGCACAAGCCATTCTTCTTATTAAATACCATGCAACCTGATGACATTTTCTGAGTCAATAACTGGAATACAGATAATTACATACTCATCATAAACTTCTCCTGCATGTTGTCAACCATATTTGCAGGTCTTTCTAACTAAATACATCTGTTTCAGTTAAACAAACGTGGTTTTAACGATGTAATAGTTATTTCTCACACCATGTACAGACGTGCTCTCACCATTCAGTGCTTAATATGTAAATAGAGTCATCTGAAGATGGACATGTAAGTGTGCAACTAATTACGACTTGACCAAACACCAGATGACGGCTTTATATTTTTCCCAGAAACATTCTTTTTGGGAAGTCCATTCGAAAATGGTGAACTTGCGTCAAGAATCATACGTGATAACGAAATGAATTACGTCAAAAAAATGGAAATCTACCAATGACGGCAATTGAAACAGACTCATTAGCATTATAAACAACCAATGCGACCTATCTAAATTCATGCTCGCTTCTATTAATTGTCTGTTTGCTTTGTATAAAATTCAAAGTACTATGTAAAAGCTGCCTATTCTGTTAGATTTAATTGGAGCGGCTTTTTTATATTTCCGAAAAATCATAATGTTGTCGAATTAATTGGCTGAGACATCAGAGGGCCCTAATCCTGCACTGTTATGAAAAGCAAACAGATGCCGCAGCGTATCGCGCAGCTACACTATTCCAATATCGCGCGTTTGCTTCCGACCTGTGAACGTAACGACTACACGCCAGTTAATCAGTGCATACAGAGCCGATCAAACGAATGTTCCCTCTTTTAACTGTTCCGCCAGTGTTTTCCGAGAATTGGATGCTTACGCGCGGATAAAAACCTTTGAACGAAATAAAGGTCTGATACATCATAGAATAGAGCTGTTTAACTACGTTTTTCCGAGAAACGACAGAGCCTTAAAACGGTAGACCCATGAAATCTGCATTAACTGCTTCGATTGCATTGGCTTAAACATCAGCGTCGGAAAGCATTAAGAGGTTATTTTTTCAGTTACAAAAGCACTCGGCGTGCTGGTGAGGTGACTCTTTCGGGCATGTAGCAGACTGAGTTTCTTATTTCGACAGGGCGTACGCACTGCTTATATTTAATTGTGAGCTCGAGTCTGCTTCAGGTAGTTAGACTCTCCTATCATCCGTAAGTGCTACAACTCGGCAACAGACGGTGACAGTCAAGCGTGCGAGGTTTACGAAGAGACACAATACATCTAACATTTGTGCCAACGTGAGTTTGCCTAATCGGTTTGGGCCAGAGAATGTTTGTCATGAAGACAGAAACGAATGGCTGTCATAGTAGACTGAGGAGCTACTGGATAGACGCCGGAAATATAGATTATAGAAAATGTCCTTCCTGTTACATCATTCACCTTCTCTGACTTTGTGAAACATATATGATACTGAAGTGAAGCTCAGTGTGTCACTGCGGTTGGCTACATTTATCTGTTGTGCGGTGCACGGTCCTTGGCGCGTTTTAACATCGAGGCCTCTGCTTCTGTGCTGTGTGCGAAATTTTAGATTTTTTCTGTGTGATTCAATCATGTTGTTTTCGGGCTTCCAACTTAGCTGATGATTCCTCCTTTGCGAAGACCTACGCTGAATAACTACAGTAATTACATAATTACAGAGCTGAAGGAGTACTTAGGTAGGCATAAAACATGGATTTTGTAACTAAAATAAACGCCTGTTATCGAGGAAGAAACAGCCGAACATCAGGTCGCTTATTTTGCCCTGATATGGGAAATTCTCTGAATAATCGGGAAATCACGTCCAAGGAAACATGACATTCATTGCATCTCAGTTCGACCAACAAGGATAAAAGTGTGTTCTGTAATGGTAACACGATCAAGACCTTGTAAATCACGTGTTCACTGTGTTCATTGTCAGCGTGGCATTTCGCTTCTGGACACTCAATAAGAATAGTCGAGGAGAGATATGGGGAACGTCGGCGGGACACCGGACAGGAGTAACTAAGAATATCAGCTGTCGCCGATCGTTGTCTAAAAACGAACTGTGACATGACAATGAGTAACTTTAATGAGGAGCTTACGGAAACAAGGATATTCTAGAAATTCCCAAATTAATCAACTCTTGGGAATTGACATTCACTTTATGCCCCCCGTCGGAGGTTCGAGTTCTCGGGCACGGGTGCGTTTGTTGACCTCAGCGTAAGTTATTGTAAGTTAGATTAAGTAGTGTGTAAGCCTAGGGACCGATGTCCTCAGCAGTTTGTTCCCATAGGAAATTACCAAAAATTTTCAAATTTCAGTTTATGAAACTCTCAACAGCCATCTCATTCGTAAATTCCGGAAAGCTCCGAGTGCGTGAGTGTTTCAAGGAAAAACAGAATAGACGCTGGAAAAACAGAGGCGCATCAAAGAACGCAGCAAGTCGAACTTCATTGTACATAAGGTCGCAGTACCACCAATATCTCACAGTATTGTTAGAGAGCACATACGCCAATTTTTACACCAGTTGACAACAACGCATCTCGTCAGGCTGTAAAATTTTATTATGTGATGGTGATATCTTTGGCGATACCACTTAACGCACTTGAGAATGATTCGCAATTGAATCTCAACCGGTTTTGATAGTGAAACTACAGCATTACTGGTCACTGGAGGGTCAGATTTCATTAAACACACTTTATACTACTGATAGCAGCACCAGAGGAAGAAAATTAAGTCAGACGAGGAAATATTGGTCACAAAAAGGGACTCGCCAAATGCTGAAAACCCGAAAAACAATCCTTAACTATTATTTTACGAGGACCAATACGGTAGATAATAGTGATTTGACCTGACCGGAAAGCGGATTGGGTACAACACCTGCGAGTACTAGCTCTCAAACAAGTTGAAGGATGTGTCGTCGCACATGTTCTACTCTGAGGTTCAAAAAACGATAAATTTACCTCTGAAATTAAACGCAGCTCAAACATGAATGAAAGGCTGATTTTCAAACACGCAGTACGTTATTGTTTTCTGTAGCTATTGTGCTCAGAGACCATCGCCAATGACAAGCTCATCCGTCACCAAGCGGCGTTTCGCTGCCATTGTGCCGAATACATTTCCAGCATTCGATGCGATACAGAGTCGATGCAAATCAATTTCGATGTGCTCTGGTGGTGTGGTATGTCACCTCGCAAACATTTATTGAGTATCGAAATCCTTTTATTATCACGTTTTAGGCCGCAGTTTTACTACTAGTGCCAAGATAGGTAAGTGGAGAAAAGGAGAGATCTAGTCCTAGTCTAACCACGCTGAGTTTCCCGTTGTGTTATCAGTTACGGAAAATTTGAAGTGGGTTATTAAATAAAGAAAGCGTCGGGGACTTTCTGACAAACCCTTGCGCATTTCCTTTTATTCATTTTTACAAATGGCCGAGACATCAACAAGCTGTTGAATGCTGTCTTTCCTTTTACATGTGCCAATAGTACATTCCTCTAAAATTCCATGAATCCAAGTGTTACTTGGATTTAAGGATTGTGCAATTCTTCCGATTATTGGCAATAACATGACACAAGCAAGAATTTAGAACGTCCTGCGTAGGTATGGTGTACAAACCACTACAATTTTCTGAAGGTCGTTTCGGAAGCAGACAGACGGCAACAGGGTACGTGGCTTGTAGAGATACTGTACATTGTAGGACCAGACACTATTAATAATCGACCAGCAAATAAAGTTAAACATGATCCGTTCTTCTATCCGTCATCTTGGAGCACATCCAATAATAACACACTCGAGTTTGTACTTCCGAAATATTTCCATCTGATTAATAATTACAGCACACAGACCGTATGTCTCCCACTTTTATGATCAGTAAATTTAAATAATAATCTCAGAAAACCTTCGCGTTTAAAAAACAGTACACCACGGGAATTTTCACTTTTAAGGGAACCTTACGTTTCTAATACGAGTTTGAAAACGACAAAGACCAATTCATGATAAATGGTCCACATTTTGACCTCGAGTTAATGCCATAAGCAAATAATACTGATGTAAAACCTAAATAAAATGACAAAAATCACAGTCTGGTTAGGGATACCATCTCTTGCAGTGTTTTCTGTTAACAGCGCCTTCTTGTACTCTAAGATGAGGCTTCAACATCCACAAACAGCACTTGAAGAGGTAATGTAAAAACACTGTTACAGAAACCTTCTCACAGTAGTGAGTCAAAAATATATAGTTAGCATCATCACCCGCATAACAGTCTTCAGCTCTACGTGTGTATGCTGTCTCAGCATTATTTATAACGCCATGTACCCACGTGTCAGGTCGTTCTCGCTGTCTTTTCATATATCTTGGAATCCGTCGAATATAGTCCTTGATCTACCATGCATTTGTACCTTTCGGTCACTTCCATCCCATCTCCACTACAGTCTCAGTTACGTCTGGTTTAAATTGCGACATAAAATCGCTGTTATACGGATACTGAGCACATCTTTTTTCACCGCTTTTTTGGCCGCTGATAAGAACTGTGCACTTGTTGCTATCATCGGCCAAAACAGCGGTGAAAAGGGCTTACATCTCCCACTTCTGTGTCTTTCTTGATACATCTGTTTACTCTTGTGACTAATTTCCAAAACGCGTTTTTTCGTTTCTTGCTAAGCAGTCACCATTTCTGTAGAAAAGTCACCGTCTACTTCCATCAATCAAGACTGCTAAGACAGATTGTAAGGATTACTTTTCAGGCACGTCGGCAGCTCAGTTCTGGGAACCCTATTTGATTCACCTACAGCACACTAGGCCATTTTTACCTTTCTGTTTCTTTTACTCCCCATAAAATACCCTGAGTGCAAAAACTTGTGATCTGGTTCTAAGAACTATTGCTCATTTGTCGAGTCTGTCGATGTGCTGATAAGCTTAAAGAAAAAACATACATGGTTATACGATGAAATCTATGTTTAAAATATACTACGAAGAAAGAAAATCATGAGACCTGAGTGAAATAACTAAAATAATGAAAAAAGTGTTCACGGGCGTCCAGCCACCTCGAGTGCTAGGAATGCCACGAGCTTTCGACAGTATGCCTCTATGCCACTGTGAATTCGAATGACTGCTGATGGCCTGCTAATACTGTCTTAGATGTCGGATGTGACGTCACTGGTGTCCACTGGTGCGTCGCTATATGTGTATATACGTTGACTCTGATTTGACCCACTACTGTGTAAATGTCTACTATTACCGTGTTTTGACAATACCTCCTCAAGAGATGGTATCCCCAGCCAGAGTGTGATTTTTGCCAATTTATTTAGGTTTTACGTCATTATTATTTGCTTATGGTATTGTCTCGAGAGCAAAATTTGGGCCATTTAATCTCGTGATCTCTGAATCCCTCATCGTGCTGAGAAATTGCCTGCCGTATTGTCAGCGATTTTTATTTAAAGAGATTTTTAATAATACTGTCCCAGAAGTAAATGTCTCTGAGCACTATGGCTCTGATCACTATGGGACTTAACATCTGTGGTCATCAGTCCCCTAGAACTTAGAACTACTTAAACCTAACTAACCTAAGGACATCACACAAATCCATGCCCGAGGCAGGATTCGAACCTGTGACCGTAGCAGTCCCGCGGTTCCGAACAGCAGCGCCTAGAACCGCAAGGCCACCACGGCCGGCCCCAGAAACCATAAGTGCGAGAGGTCACTGACCAGGAAGTACTTGTCACGGATGGCACTCCAAGAACATTTTATTCATTATTACCGAATAAAGACTGTACGTTCTTATTCAAATAAAATTATGTAGCTAGAGACATGTGAATGGCTGGTAGCTAGCTGGAAATTGATGAACCGGTCACTCTGCAGTACATCGAAGCCTTCATAAAAAGAGGAGATACTACAGCACACAACATTCTAAAAATCACCGTTCATTTCCTTCTTCATTAGCTAAACAACAGTGTAAGGCCACATATTAGTAGAAATCAATGCACTTCTTGGACACTGTAATTACATATGGCTGACAACGGGTTATTACAAGAGACACAGACGGGTTCCTCTCGTCGCGACAAAAGGAAATCACTCTTTAAATAGCAGCGCCCTATATGAAATCGATCGAAGGTCCTGAGGCACGATTCAGTGACTAACACTTGGTACGCTGAAGCTGCACAGTCTTACTGACATGCAACAAGAATTTATCTGTCACCTAAGGTCCATTTCTACCTCCAGGCGCGTAACTCTGTACTCAAATCGAAATGAAAGCTTTCAGCGAAGATGTATGTTTCACCCATCCGTCTAAAAGAACAGGTCATATTGTCCATTATCCTGCTTGTGAAACAATGGTTGGGTTGCCAACTTTTGTAATAGCCAATTTTCATACCCGAAGGAGGAGGATATAAACTCATTGGAATTAATTTTTAAGGAGGCCGTTAAAAATTAATAGAGCATTTCAGAGTGATCGTAACTCCCGCCGACATCGAGTTCTCACCAAAAGTAGACACTAAATATACAGGAGGGTCCATTGATCGTGACAGGGACAAATATCTCACTAAATAAGCATCAAACGAAAAAACTTCCAGGAACGAAACTTGTCTAGTTTGAAGGGGGAAACCAGATGGCGCTATGGTTGGCCCGCTAGATGGCGCTGGCATAGGTCTAACGGATATCAACAGTGTTTTTAAAAAATAGGAACTCCCATTTTTATTACATATACGTGTAGTACGCAAAGAAATATGAATGTGTTAGTTGGACCACATTTTTCGCTTTCTAGTAGACGGCGCTATGTAATAGTCACAAACACATGGCTTACAATTTTAGACGAACAGTAGGTAACGGGTAGGTTTTTTAAATAGAAATTCAGAACGTAGGTAAGTTTGAACATTTTATTTCGGTTGTTCCAATGTGATACATATACCTTTGTGAACTTATCATTTCTGAGAACGCGTGCTGTTTCAGCGTGATCACCTGTAAATACCACATTAATCCAATAAATGCTCAAAACGATGTCCGTCAACCCCAATGCATTTGGCAATACGTGTAACGACATTCTTCTCAACAGCGAGTAGTTCGCCTTCCGTTATTTTCGCACATGCATTGACAATGCGCTGACGCATGTTGTCAGGCGTTGTCGGTGGATCACCATAGCAAATATCCTTCAACTTTCCCTACAGAAATAAATCCGGGGACGTCAGATCCGGTGAACGTGCTTCGACGACCAATCCACCTGTCATGAAATATGCTATTTAATACAGCTTCAACCGCACGCGAGCTATGTACCGGACATGATATCCATCATGTTGGAATTACATCGCCATTCTGTCATTCAGTGAAACATCTTGTAGTAACATCGGTAGAAATCGGTAGAAATCAGCATACATTGCACCATTTAGATTGCCATCAATAAAATCGGGGCCAATTATACTTCCTCCCATAATGCCGCAGCATACATTAACCCACTAATGTCGTTGATGTTCCACTTGTCGCAGCCATCATGGATTTTTCGTTGCCCAATAGTGCCTATAATGCCGGTTTACGTTACCGCTGTTGGTGAATGACGCTTCGGCGCTAAATAGAACGCGTTCAAAAAATATGTCATCGTCCCGTAATTTCTCTTGTGCCCAGTGGCAGATATGTACACGACGTTCAAAGTCACTGCCATGCAATTCCTGGTGCATAGAAACACGGTACGGATGCAATCGATGTCGATGTAGCATTCTCAGCACCGACGTTTGTGGGATTCCCGATTCTCGCGCAATTTGTCTGCTACAGACGTGCGGATTAGCCGCGACAGCAGCTAAAACACCTACTTGGGCATCATTATTTGTTGCAGGTCGCGGTTGACGTTTTACGTGTGGCTGAACACTTCCTGTCTCCTTAAATAACGTAACTATCCGGCGAACGGTCCGGATACTTGGATGATGTCGTCCAGGATACCGAGCAGCATACATTGCATACGCCCGTTGGGCATTTTGATCACAATAGGCATACATCAACACGACATCGTCCTTTTCCGCAATTGGTAAACGGTCCATTTTATCACGGGTAATGTATCACGAAGCAAATACCGTCCGCACTGGCGGAATGTTACGTGATACCACGTACTTACACGTTTGTGACTATTACAGCGCCATCTATCACAAAGCGAAAAAAGTGGTCCAATTGAAACATTCATATTTCTTTACGTACTACACGAATATGAAATAAATAATGGGAGTCCCTATTTAAAAAACACAGTTGATACCCACTTGACCCATGGTAGCGCCATCTAGCGGGCCAACCATAGCGCCATCTGGTTTCCCCCTTCAACCTAGGCGATTTTCGTTCTTTGTAGTTTTTTCGTTTGATGCTTATTTCGTGAGATATTTGGACCGGTCACTATCAATGGACCACCCTGTATACAATATCAGTACATCGTCAGGTTTTTGGTTTGCGCAGTCCTTCAATTGAAGGTTAAATTACAGAGAAAATAATTGAAATTATAAATTTCAAATATCAATTCACTACCAATGGTTATTTTCAGCAGTTTACGTACTAATTAATTGAAATGTTCATAAGCGATTCATTTCGCTGCGGATGGACGCGAAATTAATAGAAATACGAATCTACTTCGTCTGGTTTCCTTTGTTTTTGTTCTCTTTGTAGATATTAGCTGCATATTTTAAACATTATATTCAACTGGAAACTATTTCCTTGCATGGAGTAAAACTAATGGTGCTTGCTACCTAACTATTTAAATGCCAACTATTTAGAACTAGCTGTTGTGTGAAGTTTGCACTGTTCGGTTTTTACCACCTATACGTGGCTTTTTCCAGGTCTTCTCCTTTTACCTACGTAAATATCATTTATCTCCTACGCAGAAATTAAATAGCAACGATATATATCGTTTAAAGAGAATTACAGCCTTTAGCTTGCTAGCTAGAAATATGAGATATTTCAATCTGCAGTCGTTCGTGTAACTGACAATCAAATGAAGAATATTACAGGTATGTGGACCGACGGACAAAAACAGATGGCTTCATTCACACTGTTGGATCGTAACAATAGTAAAAAGAGACAACACATGGCTAATTGTAAACAACTAAATTATTCGATAAAACCATTGCAAAAGATAAGTAGTTTCTAAACGTAGGTAAAATCTTGTTTGGATACCACATGGAACCGTCCACAGTCCACTGTTATGTACTGTCATCTGTTGCTGAGATACCACCGTTCGTTCACTCCCAGAAGGTCACATGTCTAACACACAGGCACCACTTCGATCTACATTACATAGAGGACGAGCACCATGCTATCGGGTGCTGTCTTGCTGGAATTTATCGCTTGTTGTGATCTGAACAATAATGATGATTTCTAAAGTACTGGTCACTGAATCATCCATCATTTTCAACGTTTTTCATAATCCACTACAGCGAGCTGTATCTTCACTAGCTTCATTTACAGTGACCATCTAATTAAACGATCCAAAGCACATGCTGGAGCATGACTCCGAGTCGTCAACATATCAAATATAGTGCGTACATTAGTGCAGATAGTGACAAAAAGTAAGCTATTTGTTCACGTTGTTGAATAAGTCTGGGTAGGATATCACGTTTCTAAATTCCCCTTTACAAATGGATAAAATATGTATAATGCTCGGAAAACAAAATAATGTGAATAGGAATCCACGAATGGAAACGAAATAAACTTCTCACAACAGGTATTGGGTTACACTTACGTGTCAGTCTGACTTCTTTTATCGGAAAACTCTTTCTCAGTCTCTTTTGGGCACAAGTAATCTCTAAGTACAGTGACCTGCGCAATGGGCTGAAAATTAAACCTGCACTCTTCAGCCAACATACCTCTACATCGACATCTACATCCATAATATGGCGGAGGGTACTTTGAGTACCCCTATCGGTTTTCCCTTCTATTCCAGTCTCGTATTGTTCGTGGAAAGAAAGATTGTCGGTATGCCTCTGTGTGGGCTCTAATCTTTCTGATTTTATCCTCATGGTCTCTTCGCGAGATATATGTAGGATGGAGCAATATACTGCTTGACTCTTTGATGAAGGTATGTTATCGAAACTTCAACAAAATCCCGAACCGAGCTACTGAGCTTCTCTCCTGCAGAGTGTTCCACTGGAGTTTATTTATCTCCGTAACGATTTCGCGATTATTAAATGATCCTGTAACGAAGCAATATTCCAGCAGTGGGCGAACAAGTGTACTGTAACCTACTTCCTTTGTTTTCGGATTTCATTTCCTTAGGATTCTTCCAATGAATCTCAGTCTGGCATCTGCTTTACCGACGATCAGCTTTATATGATCATTCCATTTTAAATCACTCCTAATGCCTTCTCCCAGATAATTTATGGAATTAACTGCTTCCAGTTGCTGATCTGCTATATTGTAGCTAAATGATAAAGGATCTTTCTTTCTATGTATTCGCAGCACATTATACTTGTCTACATTGAGATTCAATTGCCATTCCCTGCACCATGCGTCAATTCTTTGCAGATCCTCGTGCATTTCAGTACAATTTTCCATTGTTACAACCAACCTCGAGAGGTCTTTTCAAACTTAGACTCTGTGTACACTAACCTTGTATGGCAAGAATTGCCTGCATGCGAAATTACCCGTCAAACTGAAATAAGTCACGGCGGAGTCATTCGAATACTCATCCAATATCGTCAGACTCAAAAATAAACATCTTAACAGTAATAGGCGTTTTGTCCGGTTTGATGCGATCCGCCTCGACTTTCTCTGCTGTACTAAATTCCCCCTCTAGCATATCCAACGTTCTAAATTATTTGTTGGATATATTCCAATCTCTATCTTCCCTTATAGTTTTTGTGCTCTTCGTCTCAGATTAGAACCATGGAAGTTATTTCTTACCGCCTAAACACATTTTCTTTCATCCCAACCCTTGTTCTTTTCATCCATCTTCCTTCCATCCCAAGAAACCACAATTCGCGAGAAAAAGACTACGTCAGATTTGATAACGTGCATGCGACGCACGGTTCCTGTAATATATGCGTGTTAACCGTGGATGTGGAATACGTCGATGCCTATAAATTATCCATTATCCATCGACTAAGATCAAGTGAAGGGGGAGGATACTGAAGTGGACCTTCTCTATCAGTCCATTGCTTATGAAGTGTTTGTGCAGGGTACCGTTGTACGACGCGAAGAAAATGGACTGGTTCCCCGACGTGCATAACACACATGTTGTCTTTCTGCAAGTGTAATGTTCTCAGTCGCGCAGTAATTTGTCCTGGTCGAACACTGGCACTAAAGCGAAACTGCTGCCTTGCTTCCACGATGCCTCGAGGATTTACGTCAACACACACGTAATTTACTATCTTCAGCGCTTTGTCTTAGACTCTGGTGGCAGAACTGTAATCTGGCATTGTGGACTGAGGGCCGGCACACGCTAGAAGTTACATGCATAAAGTAATTGGTCGTGCAGAATCAACCACACAAGAGCTTTGTTTACATCTTCAGCAGCTCCATCTTTTCATGAACTTATTTCAGGAATATTTATTCGTCTCTACCATGACCCCTTTCCTTGTTCCTAATATACTTGTGTGTGCGAGTCGCTTAAACCACCTGATAAACTTTCTCTCTCACACGTTGAAAGAACAGTTGAGAATATCGATTGGCGTACATGACGAGCATCTGTCGAATAACGCTCAACCATAGTAAAATAGCATGTCGGCCATTTCCTTGCGTTGTACACACTCCACAAAACCAGTAACCTTGTCCTGAAACCAGGATAACATTAGAAAGATATATATAAAATGATTGATTTAGGATACAGGTGTGCTACGTGTGACAATAATATCAAAGCCAGAGAATCATCTGCAAGAGGCAATCACAACCAACAAGAAATGAGCAATGAACATCAACAGCAGGACAGCGTACACCATTAAGGACACCATTAAGGACTAACTGTTCTTCCATATCTCAGGAAGTTTTGTTACCGGACGTAGTAACATAGAGCTACCGATTCGAGTGCCTTAGCTCATAGACACAAGTCTTTCAGACCAAGGAACCGTGGAAGATTCGAAGTCGAGGGGACAACGCCTGACACGTGTGAGGTCAAACGTTTTTTACGAGTCTTACTCATTCCACAATTGAGAGTAGCGACAGCGGGTTCCCTCTTCACTTTTTCATTAATTCTTTATCAAACAACTTGTTTTTAACTATAACCACTTGCTGAATGGTTCTGTACTATCATCTACATT
This sequence comes from Schistocerca gregaria, assembly GCF_023897955.1. Lineage (NCBI taxonomy): Eukaryota > Metazoa > Arthropoda > Insecta > Orthoptera > Acrididae > Schistocerca > Schistocerca gregaria. The sequence continues at coordinate 801,020,509 of NC_064920.1, forward strand.
GCCAGAAAATAAAACATCTACCTCTACATGATTACTTTGCAATTCACATTTAAGTGCTTGGCAGAGGGTTCATCGAACCACAATCATACTATCTCTCTACCATTCCATTCCCGAACAGCGCGGGAAAAACGAACACCTAAACCTTTCTGTTCGAGCTCTGATTTCTCTTATTTTATTTTGATGATCATTCTTACCTATGTAGATTGGCCTCAACAAAATATTTTCGCATTCGGAAGAGAAAGTTGGTGACTGAAATTTCGTAAATAGATCTCGCAGTGACGAAAAAGTCTTTGCTTTAATGACTTCCATCCAAACTCGCTTATCATATCTGCCACACTCTCTCAACTACCACGTGATAATACACAACGAGCTGCCCTTTTTTGCACCCTTTCGATGTCCTCCGTCAATCCCACTTGGTAAGGATCCCACACCGTGCAGCAATATTCTAACAGAGGACGAACGAGTGTAGTGTAAGCTGTCTCTTTACTGGACTTGTTGAATCTTCCAAGTGTCCTGCCAATGAAACGCAACCTTTGGCTCGCCTTCCCCACAATATTTTCTATGTGGTCTTTCCAACTGAAGTTGTTCGTAATTTTAACACCCAGGTACTTAGTTGAATTGACAGTCTTGAGAATTGTACTATTTATCGAGTAATCGAATTCCAACGGGTTTCTTTTGGAACTCATGTGGATCACCTCACATTTTTCGTTATTTAGCGTCAACTGCTACCTGCCACACCATACAGCAATCTTTTCTAAATCGCTTTGCAACTGATACTGGTCTTCGGATGACCTTACTAGACCGTAAATTACAGCATCATCTGCGAACAACCTAAGAGAACTGCTCAGATTGTCACCCAGGTCATTTATATAGATCAGGAACAGAAGAGGTCCCAGGACGCTTCCCTGGGGAACACCTGATATCACTTCAGTTTTACTCGATGATTTGCCGTCTAGTACTACGAACTGTGACCTTCCTGACAGGAAATCACGAATCCAGTCGCACAACTGAGGCGATACTCCGTAGGCCCGCAGCTTGATTAGAAGTCGCTTGTGAGGAACGGTGTCAAAAGCTTTCCGGAAATCTAGAAATATGGAATCAACTTGAGATCCCCTGTCGATAGCTGTCATTACTTCGTGAAAATAAAGAGGTAGCTGCGTTGCAGGAGAACGATGTTTTCTGAAACCTTGCTGATTACGTATCAATATATCGTTCCCTTCGAGGTGATTCATAATGTTTGAGTACAGTATATGCTCCAAAACCCTACTGCAAACTGACGTCAATGATATAGATCTGTAGTTCGATGGAATACTCCTACTACCCTTCTTAAACACTGGTGGGACCTGTGCAATTTTCCAATCTGTAAGTACAGATCTATCGGTGAGCGAGCGGCTGTATGTGATTGCTAAGTAGAGAGTTATTGTATCAGGGTAATCTGAAAGGAACCTAATTGGTATACAGAATGAGATTTTCACTCTGCAGCGGAGTGTGCGCTGATATGAAACTTCCTGGCAGATTAAAACTGTGTGCCCGACCGAGTCTCGAACGCGGGACCTTTGCCTTTCGTGGGCAAGTGCTCTACCATCTGAACTACCGAATCACGACTCACGCCCGGTCCTCACAGCTTTAAGTCTGCCAGTATCTCGTCTCCTACCTTAAAAACTTTACAGAAGCTAGATACTGGCAGACTTAAAGCTGTGAGGACCAGGCGTGAGTCGTGATTCGGTAGCTCAGATGGTAGAGCACTGGCCCGCGAAAGGCATAAGTCCCGAGTTCGAGTCTCGGTCGGGCACACAGTTTTAATCTGCCAGGAAGTTTCATATCAGCGCACACTCCGCTGCAGAGTGAAAATCTCATTCTGGAAACACCCCCAGGCTGCGGCTAAGCCACGTCTCCACAATATCCTTTCTTTCAGGAGTGCTAGTTCTGCAAGGTTGGCAGGAGAGCTTCTGTAAAGTTTGGAAGGTAGGAGACGAGATACTGGCAGACTTAAAGCTGTGAGGACCGGGCGTGAGTCGTGATTCGGTTGCTCAGATGGTAGAGCACTTGCCCGCGAAAGGCAAAGGTCCCGAGTTCGAGTCTCGGTCGGGCACACAGTTTTAATCTGCCAAGAAGTTTCTAATCGGTATAGAATCTGGACCTGGAGACTTGCCCGTATCAAGCGATCTGAGTTGCTTCGCAACCCCTAAGGTATCTGCTTCTAAGAAACTCATGCTAGCAGCTGTTCGTGTTTCAAATTCTGGAATATTCCATTCGTCTTCCCTGGTGAAGGAATTTCGGAAAACTGCGTTTAATAACTCCGCTTTGGCGGCACAGTAGTATGTAACAGTACTATCGGCACTGCGCAGCGAAGGTATTGACTGCGTCTTGCCGCTTGTTTACTTTACATATGACCAGAATTTCTTCGGATTTTCTACCAAATTTCGAGACAATGTTTCGTTGTGGAACCTATTAAAGGCATCTCGCATTAAAGTCCGTGCCAAATTTCGCGCGTCTGTAAATTGTAGCCAATCTTCGAGATTTCGCGTTGTTCTGAACTCTGCATGCTTTTTCCGTTGCCTCTGCAACAACGTTCGGACCTGTTTTGTGTACCATGGGGGATCAGTTCCATCTCTTACCAGTTTATGAGGTATGAATCTCTCAATTGCTGTTGCTACTCTATCTTTGAATTTGAGCCACATCTCGTTTACATTTGCATAGTCAGTTCGGAAGGAATGGAGATTGTCTCTTTGGAAGACTTCTAGTAACACTTTATCCGCTTTTTTAAATAAAATTATTTTGCGTTTGTTTCTGGTGGATTTGGAAGAAACGGTATTGAGCCTAGCTACAACGACCTTGTGATCACTAATCCCTGTATCAGTCATGAAGCTCTCTATTAGCTCTGGATCCGCGTGGGTTCGTGGACTAACTGCTCGAAATAATTTTCGGAGAAAGCATTTAGGACAATCTCGGAAGATGTTTTCTGCCTACCACCGGTTTTGAACAAGTATTTTTCCAACATATCGAGGGAAGGTTGAAGTCCCCACCAACTATAATAACAGCACCTTCAGAAAAAGGTAATTTTACTGACAAGCGACGGGGTGTCCATCACTATAGGAGTGTATGATACATTCAGACCAAATGAAACACACATGTAACAGTAAAAGGTGGGGATGAGGACGATATCGGCCTTGTGATTTCAAAGGAACCATGTCACCATTTGTTTTAATTTGAAAATCAAATTCCCGATAATTCCCGTCTGGAACACAGCTATGTATGGGAAGTGGATCATAGTATTATGAAGAAAATGATGCATGGATTCTGGGATACTGTGGAAAGAACAAAAATAAAGCGTCTGAGATGTGGCGTTAACCGATGGATGCTGAAAATTAAGTTCATTGATAAGATAAGATCTAAGGTGGATGTCCTCAGAATCGGAAAGAAAAGTAATATATAGAAAAAACTAAGCCACGGAAGGAACAAGAAGTAATTTTTTTAAAATAAATTATTGCAGTGAAGCATGCAGTGATTTGAAACTTCTCGAGTCCCAGCCCAACAAATAATTTTAATACACTAGGAAGTTTCGAAACAATGCACATTGTAGTAGCAAACTTATTCTGGAGATTGTGAGGAAAGAGAGAAATTGGAATACGCACGACTAAATTTGCGGAAGTTAGGTGTAGCCGCTACTCTGAGGTAAGGAGATTGACGCAGTTGAGATTATTGTGAAGGACCTTCAAAACTTACTTTTTATAAAGGTACAGCAACCAGTCACAAGATGGTATAAAAAGTTCATTCACATTTAACCATCAAATTATTATGCTCACGTAGGTTACATAGCGTCATCCATGTTTACTGGCTGTTTCGCCCAATGTGTACCTACTTCGTCTGATTATAATATAATTTACGAATGATTTCATTGTACACTTCACATCTATAAGTCACATTTATAATGAAAAATTATGCTTTATCTCCTACATAATTGTTAGTTATTCAACAGAAAATGACATACTACTCTTTATTTCATATGATGTAAATTTTTTATTCGACTTTTAAAATCTGTTTCCTCACTTCTGCAAACTCACATTTTACTATGATCGTGTACTTTACATAGTATCAGAAATTCAAAGTCTTTGATACTTTATCATCATTGGAAGCTTTGTAATGCTAATTTTCAGTGAACTGTACAACACATACCTATGTAGTACATGTGTAACACAAAGAATGTTTGGAAAAATAGGATATAACTAATCAACGCACGTGTTGTCCAGGGAAATCTTACACCATCAAACAATTAACGACCACAAAAAAGTCTGCAGCTTGGAGATTTTATTTAGGTATCTAACGATGGATTTTAAAAAATCGGGGGTGATTATGGTGAATAAATTTTTTAAAACGTGCTAATGGCTGGTTGAAGTTATAATCCTTATAATTATATTACAACTTAATGTTCTAGCCAATATACACGCCTTTTTAATTCACAACTGTGTTGATCCCATTTGGTGGACATAACAGTTTACGATTCTAGAACCAGTATCTTGTTACTAAAGTAACATGTCAAGTAGTCATTTAAAATTCTGCTTATTTTAAGTGACTACGATGGGTGTTACGTGTTTATTTCATGTTTTAATACCGTATAAGAGGCGAAACCGGTAAACTGTCATCTGCCCACCGAATGCGATCAAGACGTTTTTGAAAATAGATCGCGAGCGCTAATTTGACTAAGTCAAATTTCACTGAACTTAACAGAACAGTCAAAAGACTACGGAGCAACTCCCACCCTCAACACCCCAAAAGAATGCTGCGGAGTGGGTACTTTACTATCCTACTCAGCGTAAGTACGGAAAGTTCAGTGTCACTCGGCAGACAGTGACGCGGTGACGGTTGGAACAAACGGCTTTTACTAGCTCCAAGAAGTGAACGATCGGGTAGAAGCAGATCGAAAACACAGCTAAGTTGGTTTAGAGTGAATACCGGAACAGAGAAAACCTTAAAACAAGAAACAGTCACATAGTACCAAGTGTCGCGGATTCGACGGAAGGATCATAGGGGGTCAGAACTTACTCCAAAGAACAGTTTACTAAAACCATTTACACTTTCACATGTATCAGTTTTCTCAACCTTTTAATCATCTCTTGTCAATTAATATAGCACCAGACGTAAGCGTCTTGATAATAGCTTCCTTGAGGGCTTCTCCAGATGGGTGGGGTTGTCTGCCTGAACGGTTACAGAAGTCATTTGAGGCATGTACAGACGCCCATTTTCAGGCAGATGGTCCCTGCTCTCAACAACAACATATCCGACGTGGAGGGGAAAATCCTCCACTAAAGAAATAATAAAGATTCACCTCTCCCAAACTTAGGCAGAACTTCTGCAGCTTACACGCTCGCTCAGCCATAGTCTGCAGATGTAAGGTTACGATATATACAAATCCTGAAGCGGTCGATACTAACTGAGTATATAGTACTGGAACCGCGCGACCGCTACGGTCGCAGGTTCGAATCCTGCCTTGGTCATGGATGTGTGTGATGTCCTTAGGTTAGTTAGGTTTAAGTAGTTCTAAGTTCTAGGGGACTGATGACAGATGATAAGTCCCATATTGCTCAGAGCCATTTGAACCATTTTTGAGAATATAGTAGCCTTACATCTGCAAACTAGCCGCCCGCTGTAGCCGAGTGGTTCTAGGCGCTTCAGTCCGGAACCGCGCTGCTGCTACGGTCGCAGGTTCGAATCCTGCATCACGCATGGATGTGTGTGATGCCCTTAGGTTAGTTAGGTTTAAGTGGTTCTAAATCCAGGGGACTGATGACCTCAGCTGTTAAGTCCCATGATGCTTAGAGCCATTTCTACCATCTGCAGACTATGGCTGTTCGAGCATGTAAGCTACGGAAGTTTTATTAGTTTTGAGTGATTCTGCTCACGTTTGGGAGAAGTGAGTCTTTGTTATTATTTCTTCAGCGGAAGATCTTCCCTCCATGTAGTCATTTATTTGTCCGATTTGTTGTTGAGAGCAGGGACCACCAGCCTAGAATGAGCGTCTGGCTGATTCTGAACACTATGCTACTTAACTTCTGAGGTCATCAGTCGCCTAGAACATAGAACTAATTAAACAAAACTAACCTAAGGACATCACACACATCCATGCCCGAGGTAGGATTCGAATCTGCAACCGTAGCGGTCGCTCGGCTCTAGAATGTAGCGCCTAGAACCGCACGGCCACTCCGGCCGACGAATTGGCGTCTGAACCTGCCCTATGCCCTCTTTATACACAACAGCAAAACTCTGTGGGAGTGGGAATGTAAACTTATTTAATACTTATGATACTTATCGCCACATTTAAAGGTAAATCTCTGACGAGCATGTTTTCAACAATCGGGCAGGACGAGATATATTCTTGCTCGATTGTCGAAAACATGCTCATCAAAGACTTGCCTTTAAATGTAGGGATAAGTTGAGAAGAACAAATATTGACACTATAGTTTCTCCCTTTCATATCGAAAACACATGCGAATAGACGTCAGCACAACCTAGGGGAGGTGTAAGGAACCAACTAGTTCGTCTTTCAGACACCAGGTCGGGGTGTCACATATGCAGACATCCGCCGCGATACTTGAAGAAACTAAAATCCCAGTGACGCCCAGCAAAAACAACGATTTATTAACTGTTAATCTGTCTATAAATATAGCTGTGAAATGTATTTCAAAAGAGCGATCATCAGTACTTATTCCCTTTTCTCTCTAAACGTGATGTAGAGTAAGATGTATAGGGACAAACAAAATAATCTGTAATAATTGTGACGATTTATTATATTGACTGAATTAATCTGTGTTAGTAAACACTGAAAAGAGAAAAGATAACTAATAATTCGAACCCTAATTGGTTTTGTAATGAATAACTGAGTGGTATATGCAAAAGAAGAATTTCGTAACTGAATAGAAAATACTTTCGTTCTTACTTGGGGTAGAAATGTATTTATTTTTGAAATAATTAACCCTGCTGCAATTAGTCATTGGTTAATTAATTAATCAGAAGCGACAACCATATCTTTATTGTTTCAGCTGACGTACTGACAGACGAAACGGACAGTTCTAAAATTCTTTTACCTGAAACGTACTGTAGCCAATATAACGAAAGCCCTCGGTAATACCACAAACAAAACTGAGCTGGAGGAACGTCCCCTCAAGACAAGAGTCAAGTTGAAACTTTTTTCTTTTCCCTCTCTTTACCTTTATGGTCTACCAGCATCCGTCTAAGGTGGAGTGCGAAGTAAAATACTGAGAGGTGAGTACACATTTCCATTTTTATTTGGCGTAAATTGTGATTTTGCAAGAGTTGTGAAGCAATGTTGATATTAAGTTCTCAGATCAATTTCATGACACGTGTATTTCAAATTTAGCGAGGAACACTTTTCAAATGAAATTTTTATCTAAATTTCGATTTGCTTGAAGATATGAGCAGGGATAGTCGAAGAGCCGACGAAGATAAATTATCGAATTAAAACGTTTTATGTATTTTATTGCTATTGTTATCATAACGGAAACCTAGGCGTCTGTGGAAAGTTAAAACTTGGAGGAATCAATTACAAGGATCATTCAAATGAAAAGCTCTAAAGTGCAACATAACTGCTAAAATTTGTACTTTCGAATTTGCAGCTGGAAAGTGTTATTACTGTGTTCAGACAGTTGGTAGCGCAGAAAAGGAGACTGTTTCAGTGCAACTTTTGCCGTTGGAACAGCGACCTCTGACTTGCCTTTTGAGTAGTGAAGCTGCTAAACTTGTGGAAATGCATACCTATCAAGCGTTTCCCTTCACAACAAGTCTCAGCCGCATATTGCCGGAGCAATGAGGACGACCCTGCTGCGTTTTCGATGGGAAGTGTCTGATCACGAACCATACAGCCCGGACTTCATCTCTGTTCACATGAACAGCTGGCAATGAAGACAACATTTTGGCACAGACAACGAGCTTTCTCCTCGACTTCTGTATCACCATTTATAGCCGTCCTATCACCCTCACCCCCTTCCCTCAAGTACCTTGACATCACCCTTGACCATCGCCTCTCCTGGACCCCCAAGACTATCCAAGCCAAGGCATGCTCCCGACTCCGTCTCCTCAAGCTCATTTCTGGCCGCACATGGGGTCTGGACCCCTCCACCATCCTCCACACCTATAAATCCCTCATCCGCCCTATCCTCTGCTATGCCCATCCGACCTGGATCTCCGCCCCTCCCACCTTTTGCAAATCCTTTCAAATCATGGAACGCCATGCGCTCCGCCTCGCCTATCGCATCTGCCTTCCCTCACCCATGCAGATCCTGTATGACCTCATTCCGTTCCTGCACCTCCTCAATTTCCTCGAGGGGTTACAGATCCTCTACACCTCCCACAAACTTGACCCCCTCACCCGCTTGTCCCTCTTATCCTTTCTCACCCCTGTCTGCTGCCGCGTCTCTATTCCCACATCCCACCTGCTCTCCATCTCTCCACTCTCGTTCAAGGAGGCTTCTGCCAACTCCCCCACTCCGATGATACCCTCATCCCCTCCATCTACTCCTCCTACCAACTTTGATCCTCCCCTCCACCCCGTGTTTTTTCCAAGGACACTCTCTCTCCGTTCTCTTCCTCCTCCCTTCCTCCCCCCTCCTCTTCCGCCAGACTTCCCATACCCAACTACCTACTTCCCCCCTCCCCTCTCCTCAGCCACTGGTATCTGAACCCTCCCGCTCTCCCTCCTTCCCCACCTTTTCCCTTCCGGCAGATCCCCAAACTCGTACTCGACCAGTGAACATTCGCGAGCCAGAGATCATCGCCAGTGTTTATGTGTGCCTTAGTGATTCAGTGTTTCGTTGTCTGTGGTCCATTGTTCACGTGTGACATTTCTGTCGTCTATGTTCGTATACAAGTGCTGAACGTTTTTTAATTCACTACGCTTGTGAACGGCTACATGTCTTTTTCTTTATGTGTCTACTGTCTTTTATCCACCGTTTTGATTTGTTTTCCTGTGTCTTCATGTGTACTACGTGTAATATCTGTGACCGAAGTGCGGCGAAGTTTGCCGCTTCCGGCCTACCTGTATCAGGTATCAAAAAAACAATAGAGGGAAAAAAACGAGCTATCATCGCAGAGAATTGATGGGAAACACAGGCGAATGCTCCTATGACGAGTGTATTGGAAAGTTGGAATGACGCTAAGAACAAATAAGTAAGTCGGAGCGGAAAATATGTAAAGAAATAGCTGGAAGCGTTGGCAAAATTGTTGCAAGTAAAACAGTTTTGATTGTGCAGAGACCATTTCGTGACCGAATGGACCTTACTTTTCGAACAGCCTTTGTAGTCTACAGCAGCGAAAATGAAAAATGAATTGTTTTCTAATGAAATCTTGGAAGTGGTTCCCGATTTGAAAAAACAAATTATGCCCTCATCTCCCCTCTCTCTCCCCCCCCCCCCCCCCCCCCCCGAACCGAACCACGGAACCTTATCTGTCGGGTTGCACCGTCCGCGCAGTCGCGAGAAACCCCTGTCTAGGAATAGGCTGCGCCCACACGCCTGCGCCGACTGCATATCCTACAAAACAAAGTAATCAAAATCATAAGCAATGTTCCTCGATACACACGCATCGCGGACCTTCACCGGGAATACCGACTTGAGACTCTCACGGAGGTAATCCACAAACTCACCACAAGACTATACAGAAACTCCAGACATTCGCAGAACCCGTTTATTCTGAATCTGGAGAACTACGACCACAACCATAGATGGAAACATAAAAGACCAAAAGACATACTTGTAAGGACCTAAAATCTATGGCCAAGTACAAGCAAACACAACGGTACAGGTGAGCCCCTGTTAACCAGCCACCATTACTAGATATCCAGTTGGAACACACTTGCCGAATAACTGGCACCACGCAGGGAAGCCGTACCGTACACTAGTACACTACATGCGGGCAAGCTTCCCCCCCCCCCCTCCCCCCCCCCCCCAGACACACAGACAGTGAGACAGTCTATGGCCGATCTCCAACTAATATACGAGGGCTATCCACAAAGTACATTACTTTTTGGAATTAAAAATAAATAAAGTATTGGAAAATTATTTCATTATATACAGATGAAAGCCACACTTAAATACTACTTTTCTACATAGTTGCCATTCAAATTAAGGCACTTATCGTAGCGATGGACGAGCTTGGAAATTCCTTCGTCGTAAAATTCGGCCGCCTGCGCCTTCAACCTCTTCTTGAAGCTGTATGTCATCATCAAAATGCTGCATAGCCAACCACTTCTTCATTGCTGGGAATAAGTGGAAGTCGCTCGGTGCCAGGTCGGGACGGTACGGCGAATGAGGAAACAACTCCCACTTAAAAGATTCGAGAACTTCACGAGTAGCATTTGCCGTGTGGGCCCGGGCGTTGTCGTGAATCAGCGAGATCTTTGAGTCCAACTTTCCCCTGCGCTTGTTTTGTATTGGTCTTCTGATGTTGCGCAGAGTTTGGTAATACCTTTGAGAGTTTATTGTAGTGCCTCTTTCCAGGAAATCCACAAAAATCACACCTTTTCTGTCCCAAAAGACAGTCTCCATCACCTTCCTTGCCGACATTGTCTGCATGCATTTCTTGGGTTTTTGGGGGGAATTTGTGTGCCCCACTGCATTGACTGCAATTTTGTCTCGCAGTTCACACGCTTATCCCATTTTCGTCACCAGTAACGATGCGATCGAGTAATGAGTCGCCATCTTTCTGGTAAGCGTCCAAAAACGTTAACGCTGCAGCCATTCGCAGATTTTTGTGAATCTCTGTCAAGATTTTTGGTATCCATCTTGCACAAAACTTGTGGTAACCAAGCTTTTCGGTAATGATTTCGTGCAACAAACTTCGTGATATTTGTGAAAAACTCATAGAGAGTTCCGTTATTGTGAAATTACGGTTTTCACGGACCGCGGCATCGACTTTTTCGACAAGTTCGGCAGTCACTATGCTGGGTCTTCCACTTCGCTCTTCGTCGTGAACGTTAGTTCGGCCATTTTAAAATTTTATGACCCAATGACACACTCCAGCTTCAGTAATTATGCTGTCCCCATACACTTCACAAAGCTGTCGATAGATTTCTATCGGTGTACAGTTTTTTTGCAGTCAGAAACCTTATTGCAGCACGCACTTCACACTTCGCGGCATTTTCAATTAACGCTGAACAATTTCAAACTGTCACAGTAACTCAACGGAGTACAGCACGAACCTCTCACTAGCACTGCAGGATGCCGACTGAGCGGCGGAATGCCATGACACCAAGATGGCCACGCTAGCCCCGCCCCTAACGGACACAAACGAAAACGTAATGTACTTTGTGGATAGCCCTCGTATAACGATCCTGATTGTTCCAGGGATGCAGCTGCTGCAGCAACTGGGATACATCGCCATCGCCTGCCACGGTAATGATGCATTATACCCATACTAACAAACCCAATCTAGCATGAACTATCGCAGCTAGTAAACCACTACTGCTCTTACTACCCATCCCACTGTCGCAGAGGGTTTTTTTTCCCACGGCACGAGCCTTGGCACTTTTCTTCCCTCTGCTCTTCATATTGCTACCCTCATTCGCGTTTCGTCCACTATCTATCACCTGATGGACCGTGTTAATGCTTAGTCTTGCCTAAACGCACGGACAACATCACAGCCAGCATCCTGTGATCCACCTGTTAGATAACTAACATGTTGACGGAGGTGACACGTTTGGGAGAGGTGAGTCTTTGTTATTATTTCTTCAGAGGAAGATCTTCCCTCCATTTAGTCACTTATCTTGTTGGATTTGTTTATGATAGCAGGGACCACCAGCCTACAATGGGCGTCTGAATCTGTCGTATGACCTCTTAGTGCACAGCAGCAAAACTCTGTGAGAGTGAGGCTGTATACTTATTCAATACTTATGATACCTATCATGTGTACTACTTGTAATATCTGTGGCCGAAGAACGATAAAGTTTTCCGCTGCCGGCCTACCTGTATCAGGTACCAAAAAAAACAATATAGGAAAAAAAAACGAACTGCCTATCATCGAAGAGAACTGAAGGGAAACACAGGCGACTGCTCCTATGACGAGGGTATTGGGAAGTTGGTATGACGCTACAACAAATGACTAAGTCGGAGCGGAAAATATGTAGAGAAGTAGCTGGAAGGGTTGGCAAAATTGCTGCAAGTAAAACATTTTAGATTGATAGTGCAGTTTCCCTATCGTGACCGAATGGACCTTACTTTTCGAACAGCCTTTGTAGTCTATAGCAGCAAAGATGGAAAATGGAATTGTTTTGTAATAAAATCTTGGAAGTGGTTCCCGAGATGAAAAAAGAAATTGTGCTCTCATCTCTACATCTACATATGCATCTACATCTACGTATATACTCCGAAATCCACCATACGGTGCGTGGCGGAGGGTACCTCGTACCAAAACTGGCATCTTCTCTCGCTGTTCCACTCCCAAACAGAAAGAGGGAAAAATGACTGCCTATATGCCTCTGGACGAGCCCTAATCTCTTTTATCTTATCTTTGTGGTTTTTCCGCGAAATGTAAGTTGGCGGCAGTAAAATTGTACGGCAGACAGCCTAAAGTGCTGATGCTCTACATTTCCTCAGTAGCGATTCAAGAAAAGAACGCCTCGTTTCATCTAGAGACTCCCACCAGAATTTCTGAAGCATTTCCGTAACACTCTCGTGATGCTCAAACCTACCAGTAACAAAGCTAGCAGCCCGCCTCTGCATTGCTTCCATGTCCGACCTGATAGGGATACCAAACGCTCGAACAGTACTGAAGAATAGGTCGTATTAGTAGTTTTATAAGCAGTCTACTTTACAAAGGTACCACATCTTCCCAAAATTCTACCAATGAACCGAAGACGACTATCCGCCTTCCCCACAACTGCCATTACATGGTTGTCCCACTTCATATCGCTCTGCAATGTTACGCCCAAATATTTAATCGACGTGACTGTGTCAAGTGCTACACTAGTAATGGAGTATTCAAACATTACAGTATTCTTTTTCCTATTCATCTGCATTAATTTACATTTATCTATATTTAGAGTTAGCTTTACACCAATCACAACCGAACCACGGAACCTCACCTGTCGGGTTGCGCCGTCCAGGCAGTCGCGAGTAACTGGAGGATCTGTGTCTACTTAACAGTCCCAGTGATGCGGAATTTTCTTTGACAAAAAGCCTTTTATCGAGTATCGAAATTAGGACTCGGCGATGAATCTGAATCAGTGTCGGGCAGGGGAGGCACTCACTTAACGACGAGCAGCGCGGCGGCGGGCTGCAGGAGGAAGAGTGGCGCGTGCAGGCGCGCCCGCGGGTAGAGCGGCGCGCGCGGCAGCAGCAGCGCCAGCAGGCCGTCCTCTGCGGGCGGCGGGCCGGGCGCGCGCAGCTCGCGGTAGGCGGAGGCGGCCGGCGCCAGCAGCACCGTCCCCAGCGGCGCCACCGGCTGGATCTGCACGCGCGCCACGCAGCCCTCGCCGCGCGGCTCCAGCACAGAGTACGCCAGCTGCACGCGCCGCGGTGGCCACTTGGAGGGGCCGCCCCAGCCCGGCGGCGACAGCGGCGGCCACCACGTCGCCGGCACCGTCACCTGCGAGCCACAGCCAAGCACCGTGCTGCACAGACACTGCTCCACTCTTCCTTGCAGGCACACAGACAATATAAATTCATAAACACCGTAATACACTGCCGCCCATTAAAACTGCAGCACCCTCAATGTGACATGCGACAAATGCCAAACTGTTATAATTTTTTTTTCTTCTTCTTCTTCTTCTTCTGGTTCCGTACATCAGTCGGTAGAAACGGAACCTTTATAGGCTCACTTTGTTGTCTGTCAGGGGCCTGTAGATGCACCAAGTTGAAATTTATGTTACATGTTAAGGTGTACAGTTCTACCTCCAGTTTAGGCGAGAGCGCTAATGCACTGCTTCGAGTAGGTGCGCCAGCCCCGAATAGAATCCGCCCGGTGGATTAACGATCGGCCTGGATGAGGTTTTTACGCGGTTTTCCACATCCAACCTGGTGAATACCGGACTGTTCTCCACGTCCCGCGTCAATTACACCCCTCACAGACATTTGAGAACGTTCGCACTGTTTCATGACTTACACTAGATGCAGACAGCAGGGATACACCAATTCCGTCCCGGCGCGTACGGGGTGGCGACAGGAAGGGCACTAACATCACCAATTCCATTATCCCGCGATGTAGTGGTACAAAGGCCCAAACAAACTATGATGATTAAGGTGTACAGTCCCTTGGTGATATAAAAGAGTGTAGCTTCTAAGACAGGAGATGTTTTGATATTCGTGAGCTCATTGATCAAAACGTAAAGGGCAATTCCTCTTCACCCAGAATCATGAAATTTGGCAAGAAGCAAGGTTTCATACCTTCGAAGGAAAATATCCGAAAATCCTGAATTTCTGATTATATCAGACGAAGAAACTTGTTTCTATTTGTTATGTGACTGCCTGTCCATCCATCCGTCTGTTTTCAAATCTTTGCTGCTTAGGTGGCATAATCAACGTTAGCTTCTAACGCAATGTAATCAAAACATTCGGCGATTTGTGTCACATATTTTGATACTCGCAAACTCACTCTTCAAAGCATACACGGTACTTCCTGTTGATCTAGAATAATGAAATTTGGTAAGAAACAAGGTTTCGCAGAGCAAGTAAAGGGAAAAATCCGAAATACTGAATTTGCAGACACACTACACAAAAAAAACAATATTTTGTCACTTTCTCCCTACCTCTATTAAGACTACGTTTTCTGAGGAGCGAGTATGGGTATCAAGTTGAAATTTATATCGCATACTGAGGTCCACTATCCTTTATTGGTATAAAAATTTTAAAGTTCTAAGTCAATGCAGTCGAAAGATAAGGGACTTAACCTCACATACGTTGATACTGCAAGTGCTCTCGTAAAACAAACAGCTTACTTCCCCTTGAAGTACAATCATGAAATTTGGCACGACGGAAAGTTTCGCCGGCCGGAGTGGCCGAACGGTTCTGGGCGCTACAGTCTGGAACCGCGCGACCGCTACCGTTGCAGGTTCGATTCCTGCCTCGGGCATGAATGTGTGTGCTGTCCTAGGTTAGTTAGGTTTAAGTAGTTCTAAGTTCTAGGGGACTAATGACCTCAGCAGTTAAGTCCCATAGTGCTCAGAGCCATTTGAACCATTTTTTTAACGTTTCACAGTGCAAGCACAGGAAAAAAATCACAAAATTGTTAATTTACAATCATATCACATGGAAAGAATTTTCTTTTGGTATTTATTATCCGACTTCGACCTTGAAATTAGATCATTCTCGAGAGTCTTGGAATCCTTGTGGTTGATGTCTTGCCAGTATCATGCCTGTCGATAACAGACAAAACTCGTCGAAATCTTCGATTCCCGCAGTGGATGAACTTTATTTATACATAATTATGTTCGTATGGTTCCCTCAGAGCGTGAGTGCTATTCGCACCTGTCCAGTGTTTTGCCAATTTGTTAATGCCGAAGAGTGACAGCCTCTGCCGATTTTTTCTTTTGGTACTTCTGGTAGTATTACGTTTTCGCTTTACTTTTGTTCGTCCTCTGTTTAGGTACTTGGCCAGGCTTATGATCTGTTTAGTCGTGTGTTATAGCGAAAAGGAATAAGGAAGGTACATTAAAATTTTGCGACCCGTCGATAGCGACTTCGTTAGACCACAAATTCGTATTGGGGAACAAGCAAAGGAAGACGATCGTGCCCTTTCAGAGGGATCATCCCAGTATTTGGTTTTAGCGTTGTAAGACTACAGTACACTGTCGTAAGAAAGCGTAGACTGCGGTACTTTTCCTAGTAGCTTCGATCAGATAAGATCGTAACTGCGTTGTCTGTACGTTAGGTGCGTTGTGTATCCGTTGGGCATCTCCTCATTTTGATCGCTTTGCTTCCGTATGCAATCAGTGTCTCATTAAATTTCCCTAGAAACCGGAAGCCGTGATCTGTCTGGAAATTGAGGATATGTAAAGGACCAAGCATCCTACGAAACATTTATGTTCTTCATAGTTATCCTTCCATCTGTTACTAAAAATAAATAGTATTTATAGCAATCTTGAAACTGTCAATGTTTAATTCATGTTTTATTCGCAAATTATTGATTCATAAAGTGAAAGAGGAACGTTGTAGTGAAAAATCACACAATATATGTTTACCATATATATTGGAAAACGAAGTTTCCTCAAGTAAATGGTAAAATTAAGAAAACGTAAAACAAAAACATATCAAACCTCATTTCATTACTTCGTCAAGATCATATAAGACATGTTTCTGTTATTCATAAACAACTTTCGCACTTATTAACAATAACAGGAAACTCTTTCCTAAGATCATAATGAAAAATGCTCTATTGAGTAGAAAACAACAGTAATTCATAGATTTTTAATGTCTGTGTACATAAACTGTGCTTGCATCAAAAGTAATTGCTTTGGTTACAAAAAAATCACAGAAGTCACGCGAGCAACTAATTTTTATTACTTATAAAATGCAATTTATATTTTGTACCAATGGACCAACACTGGGCGATGTGTAGTTTTAATCATGTGAAAACAAACAAAACAAAAACAAGAAGCAAAGACAAGTCGTCGGCTCCCATTTTCTCTTTCACACATTTATTTATGTTTCTTTCCCTACTAATGCTTCCAATACTACCTGTAATCCTACCTTTTATCACATTATTTATGTACTGCCCAAACTTCCGAACCACTTGGGTAAAGCGCAGCTCTATCCTTGAGCGATTTAGGGAAATGACGAAAAACCTAACTGTGGATGGGCGGATGTGAATCTAAACCGTCGTCCTCCGAATGCGAGTCCATTGTGCTAACCACTGCACCAACTAGTTCGGTGTGTTACTGTGTTACAGGGGTTTTCACCAGTTAATTGTTGCCAACTGCTTTGTCTCGTTGAATACACCGGTTCTCGTTAGATCACCAGACGAACGTCGTGCGTGCCCAGTGCTTGGATGCTGTTGGCTATAGGAGAGCTGGTGGCGTAAAGTTCCTGATCGCCAGACTTTGCGCCAATGTTTTGGATTAAATTCCAAACCTCTAAGCAGTCTCTCTTGGAGTGTTGGCATGTGACACCGTTGACGGTGGTTCCTCCGTCGGATGCGGCGTTAAGTCCATCGACACCCTTGGTGCTATCTGAGAGTGGTAGGCTAAACCTAGCTTTCACGCTTCACCTTCTCGCATCACCAGTCAACACAAACAAGACTCTACACTACAATCACTCATTCCTGTCACCTCCACTTATCAGAGACGTTTAAATACGCAACTCTCACACTTTAAGAGAGAAAGGTGTCATTTTGCATGAAGGATAGAAAAATCTTTTCAATCAGGCTCCCAGCCGGCAGTGCCATACAGCTTTCGAAGTTATTTAATTGCTGTTCCACATTTCAGTCAAGTCTTCCTACACCCTCTATCCTGAGTTTTAGAGTGCGTTTTTCATGCGTACTCTGGACATTTTATATTTATATCACCTTTATGAGTTTGCTCGTCCTACATTTTCAAGCTGTCACATAAATCTTCTGCGACTATTGACGAATAGCTTTTCCACGTAGTGTTTGACTTTACCGACCAGAAATTTCTGTTACAATTCC
The DNA here is from genome assembly GCF_023897955.1 of Schistocerca gregaria. Taxonomy (NCBI): domain Eukaryota; kingdom Metazoa; phylum Arthropoda; class Insecta; order Orthoptera; family Acrididae; genus Schistocerca; species Schistocerca gregaria. The sequence continues at coordinate 801,038,134 of NC_064920.1, forward strand.
TCGTGTTCTAGCCCAGCTTGGGATTCCCAGCTTCAGTTTCTTTTTTATTTTATCGTTTTTTCTCCCTCTATCTAGTGGCTACAGCTTTCGGATGATGGATACGCAATTTACGTGCCTGGTTGAGATCTTTACTTGTGAGAAAAGGCATGAACGCTCACATCATCTTCGTGTTGTTTAGTTTTCGTTCCTGGATATAGGCGTATATGGAAACCTCTTGGACATGGCTCCTAGGTATTTTACAGCGTTGTTCTCATGAAGTTTCTTAACCCTTTCAGACCCGACTTTTTTATGGTGGAAGGAAAATTCTTATTTATGTGGTAATGCTCTTAGATGACTTTTTAAAGAATTTATGTGCAAGTTTTATACAAAATACTGTGCCTGTTTTCAAAATATATTTCATATATTTGACTTCATTATATTGACCAAGATAACTAATTTCGAAATTTTCTCTACTGTAGTAATTAGTAAAATATTCATTCAATAATTATCATTCAAAATAACAATAAAAATATTGGATTATACGGTGTAATATATCGAACCAACCACAACTGTGTATACTGTTGTTCATCATTTGCTACATTGTCCTGCTGATGTTTTCACAATGAAGCACAACAGTTGGCAGCACTTGCACAGGATGGAAAGATTGAACACTCACAGATGTATGCTTCAGGTTAACATTGGTAAAAAATACTTCTGCTGCAGCCAGGACATAGTTAACTTTAATGAACACAATTGTAGCCAGAGGGTCTGAAAGGGTTAAGTGCTTGGATATTCATATGATTGTCATTTCTGGGCAATCGCACAGATTAGGCAGGACAAATGCCATTTACATGCTATGTTCAGAATACAGAATATGATCGTTTATTAGAAAGCAGTGGCCGGCCAGAGTGGCCGAGCGGTTCTAGGCGCTACAGTCTGGAACCGCGCGACCACTACGGTCGCAGGTTCGAATCCTGCCTCGGGCATGGATGTGTGTGATGTCCTTAGGTTAGTCAGGTTTAAGTAGTTCTACGTTCTAGGGGACTGATGACTACAGCAATTAAGTCCCATAGTGCTCAGAGCCATTTGAACCAAGAAAGCGGTGAGATACCCCTTGGAAGTTCGGCTGTACCGCAACACATTCAGGCTGCCGGCGAGTCTCGCCGCAACTCAACCGACGGTAACAAACACTAGAGGCTTCGTGAGTCCACTGTCCGTAAATATAATCATATTTAGCGGCAGACTTACGGAAAGCTCTGCACAATATAGAGGCTCCAATGTCGCACCAATGAATGCCACAATCACGGAAGTATTTTCCTGCACAGATCGCGAGCCGCCTGGAAAGCGATCGTGTAATCTTCCGCCAGGGGTTCATAGAAGTGGTAG